>NC_134406.1:232501846-232669346 GCF_038048845.1 Mixophyes fleayi | reverse complement strand
CCAGGTAACGTCCTAAAAATGTTATTTTTAGTAATTTATTGTACCTCTAAACAAGTACCCTGTGTGCATTGGCTCTGCCTTCCTGTCACTGGATAATTCTAATTATTCATTCGTACGTCCCTAATGTAAGATTTTGCAACATGTGGAAAATAAACTGCAGCTCAATAGCATTTTGTAAATGGAAACATTGCTACACACTTAAATACAGAGCAAATATAAAGTTTGATTGTGACTAAATGGTGGTGTTATTTCCTGGGGCACTGAGCAAGTGCCCTGTACTTTCATTTAGTGCAGGATAAGTGGTGTATACAGTATTCAGCTGTGCGATAGTCCTGGGTTTGGTTACAGAATTACCTATCTTGGCTGGATAGGTAGGTAATTAATTGGTGCTTGTTTACCCTCTACCACGATATAAGGAAACAATATTACGTACTGTTAATAATGACTGTGGACGTTCCTCAGGTGTAAGCCTGGCACGATAGACTTTATAAGATGTATGTCAGCACTAATGTCTGTGCCAATCAGAGTTTCAATCGCCATTGACGAGCAGGGGGTACATACTTTACACTTAATTTTACACTGTACCACATGCGGACATGTCCTGTAAGTGCTCATTTGTCCTGTGCACAAAGATAATCTAACAGATGGCGTTGATGCACCTTTCTGCAGTCACTATTCAGTCATATGGAATTTTATTAGTGGCGACATGACTATTTTACAGCAGAGTCCAGGATTTTGTATCGATCTCAGGTGGGAATGTACATTCACAATTATACAGTGTGAAGATAAAATACACCGGCCAATTTTAATTTCAAGTAATAGAGTATTAATTCCCTCTTCTACTAGAGACAGCTGAAGCCACATATGTAGATCACTATCCTCATCATCATCATCTATTTATATGGAGCCACTAATTCCGCCGAGCTGTACAGAGAACTCGCATCAGTACCTGCCCCGTTGAAGCTTACAATCTAAGTTCCCTAACATACACATACACACACAGACAGAGAGAGAAACAGCCAATTAACCTACCAGTATGTTTTTGGAGTGTGGGAGAAAGCCAGATCAAATGAAGGAAACCCACACAAACACGGGGAGAACATACAAACTCCACACAGATAAGGCCATGGTCTGGAATCGAACTCATGACCCCAGTGCTGTGAGGCAGGATTGCTAACCACTAAGCCACCAGGATCTGATGTTGGTCACTTGAAGTTTCAGTCAGTTAAGCTGCTGTGACATTAATGGCCCTGTCTGGTATATGAAACTGACAATCCACACAGTGCTTTTCCGGCTAGTCTTGTGTTCCAAGACTATCGCGCACCGTTTGTTGGCTCGGAATGATGTGGCATAGTAAAGCACATGTATAAAATATTACTAAAGAGACTTTATTTGTGTATGTATGATGGTTTGGTTCAATAAATAGAAGATAGAGGACAACCAATGCACTCGGATCTGATCAGTGATATGTCAGGCGATCCATCTGAATGAGCTTGTTGTACAGATCCAGGGGACCTGTGAGTATTCGAATGAACGAATTGCAAGGATCAAAAACTTCCCTGAGAGTGGGCAGCTTTATTCACTAATACAGATTTTAGAAAATAGTGTAAAAAAATTAATTTAAATCTAAAGTGAGGATGGAGGCTGGGATTTCTGTGTATCAGTTGTGATTACATTATCGTATATCTAGTAGCTACAACTGACTGTATACCATATATAAGAAGAAAGACCTCGTTATTTCAAAAGCCCTATTTCCTCCTAATATAAACTTTGTTTAAAAGTCAGAGGAAAGTGGTCAGAATTTGCCCTATATAATCCGTTATTTTGTAGTGATTGCATCCAGCATCATTATACCTCTGGAGAGCAATAAATAATGAATTCATAATATAAAAAAATATTTTCTTTACATATTTACAGAAATCCAGAATGAAAAAAATAATATTTTCCCTTTATTTGGCTAGACACAATAGCAATGCCTGAGACCAAACAGCAGTTTCATCAGATTCTGTTCAGTTAGTCTCTTCGCATCAATGTTTTAGTCCAGGAACGTCCTTCCTCGAGGTTAATTCTAGCCACCAACTGTTCTTTAAACCCCAGAAATAAAAGACCCCACATCCAGTGACCAGGATTCTGTAAATGTTTCTGTCCTGAGAGTTCTAGAATCCACCCTTATTACTGCCAGTTGTGAACGATCTCTTTGCTACACAGTCTCTATAAGGATTTAGAACCTGAGTGGTCTGTATACAAACAACTGTGACATGTATCCTTATGTGTGGTGACATGATTTCAAAGTGGTAAAAATTAAAATCTCTTAACGGTTTGCATTGTAAAACATACGTCTCCTGTGCTAAATAATGAGACAACTATTTTTCACAGTTATTCATACACAGTACCTACATTTTCTCGGCTTTCCTCACTCTTCCTAACACAACCTACAGTAAATACACCAGGACTTGTCCTTACAAGTACTCTCACTACCCATGTACCCAGCCATCTACCACGTAAGAGCTGTCGTAGGGGTGCTGGTACTTGCAGTTCCACAATAGCTGGAGAGGCTACACTACGAGCTGACTAAGCTGCAGCCTAGTGCATAAGACTTTTTTTGGGGGGGGGGGGAGGGGGGGGGCGCAAAATTGTGACCAGAGAGAGGTATAAACTGAAATTCAATTTTAAAATTTAAGAATAGTTGTTCTCCATAGTAAAGTAAAACATGAAAGGAAAATGTAGTAAGGTTTTATTCTTAATGTATTTCCATGATAAAGACTGAAACTTGGGGATAAGCGGATAGGAGAGACAAAGATGGCGACAGCCCCCTTCACATTGCCACTTTCCGTAGTGCTTGTTCACGACTCTGTTCTGATATACAGTTCTTCAATGAAAGTGAAATGAGGAACCCATTTAAAATTCCAAGTGAATTGGAGTTTCGACAACATAAACATTGGGCAAAGGGATCCGGATTTTAAATGAAGGACAAGTTCATGTTATCTACCGTGTATTCGCCTGGCGTGGAAGCTGAGGGGGCTCTGTTTAGTCCAGTGTTCTGACACTTGGCCCCTTCTTGCTCAGTATTTTTCCCTAATTGTTAAATCTGTCAGATTTATGGAAATTGTCTAACGTTAATGTGAGAGAAGAAACCTTGCAGCATCTTACACAGCGGATGACATTTCCTTAATAAGGCTAAACTATTATTAATGCTCGCCCTCTCGTTACTAACTGAACAGTCTTAGCTCACATATGTCTTGATAGTACACGCTGGTGCAGTTAGCTGGCTGGATCTTAATAGGACAAGGGAGGAAGGTCTTTCATGCATATAGTCACAATAATTGGAAGTTAAAGTCATTGTTTTGTAGATTTCATTCATGGCCAGTATTGACAGAAGACCTAGTTAGTAGTTCTTGTAACAGAGAAGCCACTGGAGCCACAGTACAACTAGAGCACACTGTTAGTGTGCCCATCACATACACATGTGGTGCCAACCATCTGGTGTATTGATCATGTATTCAGATTATCAGTTCAATATGCAATGTGGAACCAAAAAATGTCCACTTCCTCTGTGATTAAGTAATGGGGTACACTTTCATGTGTAGACATTAAGCACATTTAGTAATAACAAATGTAGTTACCTACACAGACACGTGGAGATCATACAAACTCAACACAGATAGGGCCCTGGTACGAATCGAACTCCATTGAGTCAGCAATGCTAACCAATGTGCCACCATATTGAGCTACGGTTGGAAACAAATGGCTTAAAAATTGTGTTTTTGATTTGCTTGTTATTATGATACTTCTGAATATAGAAGTACAAGGTCTGTTGTACAGAGTGCTTGTTTTTCAGATTCCTATGTAAAAAGTGTTTTACCTGCACAGATATATGGTTTTAAAACAAATTATTTCAATCTTGTGTATAGTATAGAGATATACTAGTGTACATCAGTATATTGCTAACTTAATAATGGCTAGTTTATGTAATGGTCTTTTTTTTAACTGATGTTGGGCTGTAATTGATTTACCTAATAACCGGAAGGAAACCCCATTTGGACCACATTTTATCCTTTGTTCATTGATTGAACAAGTAATGCTCACATTTATCCACATTTGAAATCCTTATCTGCTTCATTCTGTTGTGTTTTCACTCTTCAACTGTTAATATTGTTATTTAAAGACATTTTGTAGATTTAGGCTGTAGTGATGATCTCCTCTTATGTGACATAATTAATAATTGAGTGATATGGGGATAGCAATGCCATCTGGACCACTTCTGGGTGTTTCTCTACAAGTAGTATTCTGAGGCTTGTCTTAAGTTGTGGTGGGCACAATGTATCCCTATTTTTGTCAAACAACAATTTGAGTTAAATCTGAGATGAAATAAGTGTGTGACCTCACACAAGAAGACCTTCATTCTCTGCACCAGCGGTTCCCAAACTGTGCGCTGCGGCGTTCACAGGAGGGCCGGGGGTAAGCAAGGGGGGGGGGGCTACTTGGTAGTTATTTTGTCTTAAATGTGCCTCAAAAAATTGTGGGGAGCCTAAGGGTGCCTTGAGCTAAGATAGTTTGGGATTCACTCCTGCTACTCATCTAAAACATTTTTACTACTATTATAGCAACTTCAATTGGCACTCTGTGTTAAAAGTGGGGAATGATTGTTCTCTATGTTGCTGCAATAAATATTAAGCTGACCTACGCTGCCCAATCGGACCAGTCCCTGTACTCCCATTTAAACATTCATTCAGTCAGAATTTCAACTTAAATGTTGCTATGATTTTTAAATGATTGAGTCTTACCTGCACACAGCTTATTAAGGCAGTTACTCCCCATGCTATAGCTGCTTTATTGGACACCAAGGGAATCATCTGACGCACGGTAGAAGGGGCTATGATGACTTATTTAATGAAAATAGAGATATTGAGCTCACCACAATCATTAAAAGAAAATGGGGGTGCAATAAACAAGAGGAAACTGATCCTCTACACTCGCATAAGGAACCTTTAATGCTCTTATAGCTACCTGAAGATGCTTTCTGCATATAAAACAGAGGATGTCCTTTAAATCAGTGTCTGCACCATTCTCTGTTATTTTTCCCCTTTAACTGTGAACACTGTCGTTATTTTAAGATGTTTTGTATGATTAAGCTGTAATGATTCGCTCTCCTTATGTGACAAAAATAATGTTTGGGTGATACGGGGGTAGCGATGCCATCTGGACCACTTGGCTGTTCCTCTGCCTTTCAGCAAGGATTCTGGGACTTGTCTGTTGTTTCATTGAGAGACATTACTTGGACTGGGCAGTCCACATTACAGCTGGTTCTGTTTTACAAAAGGCTTCTTGCTGTTTAGCAGGTTCCGTGTTTGTACAAGAGCGGAGCCAAGAACAGCTAACACGGAGGCAGATTGCCACTGTTAACACTTCCTTAGCCGTCCCATTAAAGCCCTCTGAGAGTATGTCTGCATTACATTTATGAATGACATTTTCATACAGTGTATTTAGATTAATCTGCTTAGATCTTCATTACACCGCTCTGAATAGCTGCCTATTTCCCACTCTCCGGATTATCTGATCTTTTGCTCATTAATTGTAATTTCTTTTGTCTCCATGTATCTTGTGGTTTGTTACCTGTCCTGAAATGACCTGGATGCTGTGCAGCCCAGTGTTCTCCTCTCGTCAGATGCTGAGCGTGTTCTCATGAGAAGCTGTGTGTGTGAGACTTACTGACGTCAGTGTCTCTGATAGGTGCTGTATCACTGGCACATCGTTTAGGAGAGCTCTCCCACCCCCTGACCTTGCATTGGTGCAGCCATGTACCCTACGTTTAGCAGACTGTGTGCTGATATGGTTTGTTTCCCATCATGTCTTGTGTTTTCCTTAGTGATTGTGTGCAGTATGTCTAGTGCCATTGATGATTGTATTTACAGTGTGCAGATATGCAGCAGATTACTCACACATTTTCACATAAGGAGCAGAATAATTTGTCTATTTTTATGCTTTGGGCATAAAGTCTAAATGATGACAATAATGAAATGAGTTATTTTTAGATATCACTGTGTTCTAACATTATACAGATACAAATTTCATGTATTTTACATATAATTCATTACTTGGAAGTCTGGAATAACCAAAAAACATGTATGTATGTTTAATTATTCCTGAGCATCTCCATCTGCAGTTATTTACAGGAACATGATTAATATTTTTTGTTTTGTAACCAGCTTTACCCCTCTACATAGCTACGTAGATCATCCACGTTAGTTTATCTTCTTTCTCCTACTTTGGTTATTCTTTCTGTACAAGCTGGAGAGGGGTCTGTCTTTCCCAGGATGCTTTGCTGCGTGCGGTATGGGTACATGTATATTTGGTTCCTGAGTACCTGCACCTGTGTCTTCCTAGGCCTTGGTGCAGACTGTGTAATGCCTGCTTTGTAGGGCATCATTTACTTGACCATTCATTTAACACCCTCACTGTAGTGTCATATAGGATGTTGTTAGAACATAATTTGATATCTAACTATGCGTCGTTCTATTCTTTAAGCTTTTGCAGGCCAGCTCTGATTTGGATAACCTGGATGAAATCCTGGACGACTTGCAGAACAGCCAGTTAAACCAACTTTACTCAGACACTCGGCCTGATGCTAATTCTGTTGATAAACAAGCCATCATCAATGACCTGATGCAGATCACTGGTGATAACAGCGGGGCCCTACCTCCCGCCATGCAGAGGCAGAGAGTTCTCCAGATGCAGCGGAACAGTAAGTCACGGACCTTCATGTAGGATTTCCTGTTCCTGATCATCACTTCGAGCATCAGTAGCTTGTTTTGGTTCAGAGGAATTGTTCTTTGTAAACAAGCAGCGCCCTCTGCTGTTTTCACAAGGACGTTCATGAGATGGTTGGAAAGACCAGTGGTGTGGAATAAACCTGCAGCTATCAAAATAGTTTAGGGGAGGAAAAAATGGAATCTTTTCTAGGACATACTACTACCAAAGAAGGGATTCTAGCCCTGTGTTTTTATTTTCCTTTTGCAGGTTTCTATAAATTTTAAGGGATGCACATTTTGAAATCTTCTTGTTGTAGGACTTTACCAAGTTGGTAAGCTTATAAAGCACAGGATTCAGTACAGTTGCCATTAAGTGTCTTCTCTTCCCCATAATCCATTAATGGTCTATCATAGTGTTCTATTAATCCTACAAAGGTGTGATCTCTTACAATAAAATAGTGTGGTCGCATGGCCTAGTAGCAAGGACTATTGGTGACAACAAGGGCAAGGTGAGATGCCACTGGGGGGCGATGCCAGCTTTGAAAAGGACAGAGAGAAGTTGCTGGCATAGCCTCCTAAGTGTGCTCATAGTTTTATGTTATGCCTCTGCGGTGACTATGTCAAATATTTACATTTCTTATGCACAAAAGCAAATACATTTTTCAGGTTACATGGCCTGTAATCCACTGTTGAGTGAAACATATGTGGTGCCAGGAACACGTACTGTGTAGTGATTATATTTATTACTTTTGTCTATGCAGTGTTTAGTAACCCTCGTGCAGCACAGCTACAGCTTGGAAGACTATTACCAAACCAGAATGTACCACTGGACATCAGCTTACAGAACCAGACCACTGCAGGATCATATCAGCCAATGAGGAATAACAGCCCATTCTCCTCCATGCCTCCCTCTGGGATGATGACCAGCCAAGGCATGATGGGAGGACAAGGTGGAGTGGGCAGCAGTAGTCCTGGTAGGTGTAATTCTTCACATTGTTACAGCTTGGTTTTCTTTTGCATGAATCATCTCTTCTATCAGGTTGGTCCTGGACACCCTACTACAGTAATTTCCCCTTGTTGGTCTCCGAATCAATGTGATGTCACATGGTGAGCACAGTACAGTCACATATAGGAGGGTTATCCTATTATCCTATGCCTGAATTGGGAGGTATTTACTAAACTCAATAATTGAGCTGTGTGAACAGTCCATGCTGGTTACGTGACCGGCTGCTACTGAGTAGAAGTTAGTGGATAGATACTTAAAATCGTTTTGGGGAGAAAAGCTGACATCATAAACTACAATAAAAGTTATTTAATATTATAGAGATAAAGAGGATACACGGTCATGAACTGTTGGGAGTATAGCCTGCTGGTGATAGACCCATGAGGACTGAATATGTGTATAATTTGAAGAAGTGTTCTGTACAAGGATAGAATAAAAAATGTGACATGAAGTCCACTGGGGGGCAGTATTAACAGATTACAATAGTCTGTACAGAAACAGGCGCACAACCCATTAATAGTAAATAATCACCTTCATAAAAATGCTTCTATTTATTATTACAATCAAATAAAAAGAATACATTCAATAAAATTTCAGATAAAAACAAATAAAATGAACCAGAGGATGAATGTAGTTAAAACATATATGTCCATGACCAATAGTAGTGCTCTGGTGGATAAACCTCAATTATTGTAGCGTCGCCAGTCGTTAATTGGGATCCATCCTTGTTCCAAGCAATCAACACTCTTTGTAAATTCAGTATTACTCACAGAGCCGGAGCAGTGTGTAGTAGACCGCACTAGTCCCGCTATCCGGTCTCAGTCGCGTGTGTTCCACTCCCTCGATCCTCTGTCCTCTGGAACGCACGTAGACTTTATGACGGGTTGTGCGCACAACTTCTGGTATGTAAGTATCACAATCCTGGACTAATAGGATCCGTCCTAACGTGATTTGTCCTGCTAGACTTTCTCAAGGGATGGGTATTGTCTGAGGACATTCATTCTTATATAAGAAGTCTTTAATTCTGATCCCTCCTCTCTCCTTTCTCCCAGGTGTAAGGGTTTACATCTAGCAAGGCCTGGCTTATACAATAGTTTGCTTTCTTTCTCCTTTGCAGTTTCACTTATACTTTTTAGAACAGTTTTTCATATCCATTTTCTCCACGGGGACCCGAGTGTTGTTTAAGACTGTCATTGTCCTGTGACCCCAGGTGTCATGTTAGGGCATCTGTGTTGCATATCTGACCAAGGGGCCACAAAACCGAAACTGGGACCACGCTTAGGATTCCGGGCCGCAGGTTGAGTGCCTCTGTTTTTTTTTTAGAGTTACCTTTTTATTTATAGAGTTATTATTTTTCAGGAATGATGGGTGGTAACGGCCCTAGGCCAGCTGTCCAGTCGACAGAGTGGGGCTCACAGACAGCGCCTGTCAGGTCAGCGTGCCCCACAACGGGCAATGCTATGAGCAGGCCCATGCAGGGCATGATTCGAAGTCCTACCTCCAGTATTCCAATGAGGCCCAACAGCCAGACCTGCCCTAGGCCAATGATGCAGTCTGCGGTCATGAATATGGGTAAGATTTCATGCTTGTATTAATATACATTTTAAAAAGTATTTGCCTATTTACAGATATCCTAACCTCCCAAGTGGATAGGAAATTAGGATGTATGTAAATAGGCAAATACCATGTTCAGTCTTTGACCTGAAAATGGTTCTAAAGTCTCATTACTATTAAGTCTCTCCATTACTATACATGAAGGAAAAGGTTTTAGCAACAAAGCAGAAAACCAGAAGATTGCTATGGAAATCCTTTGATGTACTTCATTATCTGTCGGACTTAAATTTAATATTTTAGTTTAGTGTTAAACCTATTTGCTTATTGAGAAAATGTCCTAGTGGCTTAACCACCCCATGTCTTCAAAAGGTTAATGAGTGTCTTGGTCTTAGGGTGGAAAGCAGCGTTGGTGAATGTTATGAAGGCCTTAATGTAATTATCCATGTTCTCTGTGTTTAAGGAGCTTCTGAACTAGACATGAACATTGTTCGCCCTCAGTATGCCCAGCAGCAGGCCCCTCCTAACCAAACGGCTCCCTGGCCTGAGAGTATTCTGCCTATCGATCAAACCTACAGCAATCAGAGCAGGTACGTTTGTTACAGCCGAGACGAGAGTTATTTATACAGATCCCAGTTTGCTGTGTGCTACAGCTCAATCGTCTCTGGAACGTGGGTGCCGCAGTAATACAAGGATTAGTATAACTGGCTCACATCACTGGTGCCTTAAATTCATTTATGACCCCTGTACTATCTGTGGAACGTGTATGCTCTCATTGTATTCACGAGTGCTCCTGCTTCATCCTGTTACCCCATAATTGTCCTTGGTATGTATGTGTTCCTGTGGTAGGGGAATTAAATTGTAATCTCCACTGGGGCACAGATTGATGACCATTTATAAAATTAAGATCCACAGCTCCCAACCTGATTTTGTGAGATTTGAATAGTGATGTCCAATGTTTTCATGGGGTCAACTGCAAGTATGTTACATTACGGATGAGCACCACAGGGCTAATCCACTGGACAACACTGTTCTTATCAGTTGATCCTGTAAAAGAATAATTTATTTTAATTTTTTTTTGCAACTGTTGGATTATTCTCCTTTTTCAGGCAACAGTTTGGCTCACCAGATGACATGATCTGTCCACCCCCTTCGTCAGAGTCTCCGACAGAAGAGGGAAACCTCCTGGATCAGCTTTATATGGCGTTGAGGAATTTTGATGGACTTGAGGAGATTGACAGAGCTCTTGGGATACCAGAACTGGTGAATCAGGTGCGTACTTGGTCTTGGTAACAAAAATTATTATGACCAGGCAGTGAAAGGGGTCATTGATATTATTGCTCTTGTTTACAGACAAGCCCAAAAGTGCGGAATTGAATATTGGTTGATTGTCCATGTAGATTATCCTAACTTCTATGTTGCACGTGATCTAAAATGATGTTAAAACAAAGAAAACTTCTCTTCTGTGTCTGCTGGCTAAATAAAAAACGAGAACCTGTTATTTATGTTTTTCTTTTCTTAGAGTCATTCTGTTGATCCAGAATCATTTGTTAGTCAAGAATCAAACTTGCTCATGGATCAGAAAGCACCGGTCTTTAATCATGCGTATGCTACTCAAGGGCAGATGGCTCAGAATACCTATGCTCAGATGCCAGATCCGAACTTCCATGCCATGGGACAGCGTCCAAATTATGGAATGGTCCGCATGCAAACCCGGCCGGGCTTGAGGCCTGCAGGAATGGTACAAAACCAGCCAAACCAGTTGAGGCTCCAGCTACAGCACCGGCTCCAGGCACAACAGGTATTTAATGGTAACGTTTTATCTTGTGTCAGCTTTGCTGCCTGTCTTCTCATTTCAAACCAGGGGGAGGTGACTCCCTGGGAACAGCCACACACTAACAAACAATGTATTAATCACTGGCTTATTCTTTTACATTCCAGCGTTAGTCTGTACCCCGACTACAAAAACATTGACAACATACACACCGGCATAAAGACAGTGAATGTAAAGTCGTGTTGACATTGCGACACGTTGAAAAACAGACCCTTAAGAACTGCGACCAATGAACATCCCATCAGTGAAAAATGACGTCACTTAATTTCACGAGTGACAGTGGCGCTCTTTAAAGTGACGTCCTTTTTCACCAATGGGATATTCATTGGTCGCAGTTCTTGAAGGTCTGTTTTTCAATGTTTCGCAATGACAACACTGTCGGGGAGTTTACATTCACTGTCTTTATGTCGGTGTGTATGTTGATGGTTTTGTCATCGTTATAAGATACAACACCCTTTACATTCTGCGGCAATATTTATAAATCACATCTTCTGTGACAGCGGTCCCCTATGTCTAACACTTGTACAAGCAAAAGATCTTTTAGTAGAATAATCACATGCTTCATTATTACACAAAAGAAGCATCATTTCAGAGAAAATATTTTATGTATAATTATCACAATCTTATTTTTGTTATGTTTGCTCTATTTTGATGTCCCTTGTTAGGTTTGAATGGTAACAAGTTTAATTTAATTTTCTTTGCCAAGCTAAAGCGTAGAACTTTTTTGTTTTTAGAACCGGCAACCAATATTGAATCCAATGAATAGTGTGTCCAACATGAACATGTCTATGAGGCAAGGGGTACCAGCACAGATAAGGGAACAGGTATGTTTTAGGGAACTAAATATTACAAAGGTCAGACACGATCTCCTTTATTCCTGAAAAAGTAGTTTGTGTGTTAAATAAATTAAGCTCTAGTCAAGGTTTCTCAATTAATGATAAATATGACAGAATTGGTACAGATTTTAACACAAGTACACTGACATATCTGATCTCTTAGTAAATATCTGCATTATTAGGGCCTATACACACAGGCTTTATTATTGCACATTCAACGATCTTATGTATTTATGGGCCTGTAAATTAACTTTTTGACAAGCCTTTTTGTGTCCATTTCAACTTTGCCTGTAGATTTTATGAGCCTATTTCCCAGTAGAACTCTATGGGAGTGCTCGAAGTCCATTGTATATGGAGGGTTTTAAAATACGTTTCAAACACTCTTTAAAAAGTGCAGGCAAAGTACATGGGTTTGTCTACTACACTTTTAACAGGTATTGTTTTCAACACCCGTGTGTGAGAGCCCTTATTTAGGCAATATGGTTTTCATATATCCTATATCATCTCATTACTTTTGTATGGTGATAAATCTTGAGGATCAAGCAGTTCCGGGAGATGAAATGGGGGGGTGGGAGGTCAAATGATAGATAATTTTGTAGCTTTCTATAGAAGTTTTAATTTATTTATTTTTCTGCATTGATTTTGTTGAGATGTAGAAATCTGACTGTAACCGTTGTGTGTTGATGAAAGTGCTGCCTTTAACGTGCCTACTGACCCGCTTTGTTTGCAGGGACCCATCAATGCGCAGATGTTGGCTCAAAGGCAGAGGGAGATTTTAAGTCATCATCTACGGCAAAGACAACTTCAGCAGCAGCAACAAGTACAGCACAGGGCAATGATGATGAGGGGACAAGGACTTACTATGCCACCAAACATGGTGGCTTCTGCTCCCATGCCCGGATCAATAAGCAGCCCCCGGATACCGCAAGCCAATGCGCAGCAGTTTCCATTCCCTACGAACTACGGTACTGGAATTCCATCCCCACCACCTTTCACCAGTCCTTTCTCCCCAGTGCCCCCCAGCCCTGGGTCACAGTCGCTCTCTCACAGCTCTTTGCATGGCTCCCAGATGAATCTGGCTAACCAAGGGATCATGGGGAGTATGGGAGGACAGTATGGGCCTGTCATGAATTCCCAAATTCAGCACAATGCCTTCCAGTTTGCCAGTTCAGGTACCACCTTCCACTTTTAAGTGCAGGTCTTGCTTTAACCTCTTTAGTGTCGCTAGGCCTGCAAGCTATTGCAAAGCAGTACATTGCAGACCACCTGCTCGCTTACAATGGGGTTTTGAAATGTCAGCGGTCTTCATAGGCTTGACGAGTTCCTGGAAGTGACTGGGTGGCAAACACAACCAAAAAGTCTTTGAAGATAGATTCATGGCACGTTTTTCACTCTTGTATGTGTTAGAATGAGTTCTCGTTATTACTTACTGCCATATTACTTGTAGTCTTATGCACGGATGTGCTCTCCCTGGTAGTGACCAATCACTGCTGGTTTCTTTAGTCTAAGAACACTACAACAATAACACTATTATCTGCTATATCAGTCAGACACACGTGCCTAGTGGATCATGCTCATGAGTACTGTGAGCAGGCAATGGGTACACTGTATATTTTCCTTTTTAGCATTTACAAGAGTGAAAATAAAATAATACGATATCTCATTGTTTTCCTGATCCCTGCAACTACAATGTGGTTTGTAAAAATGGGATGTTGAACTATAAAACTGCATGTGACTACTAACATGTCATTAACATCCATTGACTAATGCATCCCCTTGACTTGTTTTAACCTGTAAACGATAGGCCAGTACACCGAATTTGCCAAGCCTATAAACTTGAAAATAGCTGAAGTCGTGACATTACTGTGCTTCACTATAGCTGTCTGCCGCTCTGTTTCTGGTGCTAAGACTTTACCTGTACTTGTGTGTTTAGATCATGTGTTCTCTTTCATGTCCTATTACATGTTACATACATGTCCTCTTCCGCTCTCCTCTTGTGTGCTTTGTCTGCCACTGTAGACATCACTGTTTATTGTGGAATATCCTGCCACCACTTTTCTATATGAAAATGTCTTATTGTTTAGTCTTAAATAAGATAGAAACACATGTTTGCACTATGCCTTGTCAAGTAAAAGGTCCCTAAACTTTTCCTTTAATGATTGGTCCTCTTCAGCACCCCACTGCCTATTGGGCATGGCCAATTAATGTGTGTTAGATTGATCGGCACACTTTTAATGTCAAAAATAATTAGTGGCATGGTAGTAAGCTGAATATGCTTGTTATAAGACTGTTTTCATCTCCGTTTATTGTTGTGTCCACTCACAACATGTGGTTGTAGATTTGTCACAAAATGAATTACTATGAAATAATGATTTATTTTTTTTATATCCATGCCTATCTGTACTAAACAATGACATTTCCTGTGCTGTAACTGTACCCAATCCTATAGTATATGCTGCTATAACAAATCATTGAAAAAAAAAGATGTATCAATGCAAAATCTGCTGTATTTTTAAGTCATTTTTTATTTTCAATGACTAAACTTATTTACGGTGAATTTTCAGTCTGTTAATAGTTGTCACCTAAAATAAGTGTCATCTAGAAACTGCAAACCTCAATATTTTGGGTTTTAGAAATGTAAACAAAAGGAGGCGGCAGCCTTGTGAATATATAACGGTGAATGCAGCCTATCCATTTATTCAGAGTGATGTGAGGTCACTGGTTCCTCCAGAGCTGCATTCTGAAAATGGTGCATGCACTTTATTGCACCCAGATTACAGAGAACTGATGGAAAATACTCAGCAGTGAGGTGGATATACGTCCCGATACATTATTTTACCCCAGAATTGCATTTATACATCTGGTCTAAAAGCCCCTATTTCTGCTACTCCTTTTTCTCTTGGTTTGGTTGGTTTTGGAGGTGGCTTTACATGGCTTTCTGTGTGATGTGCTGCATGCTGTTTGATGTGAGGCTAATGTCTGAAATAATTTGTCCTTTAGGCATGAGCCAGCAGTCCGATCCTGGATTCACTGGGGCAACAACCCCTCAAAGCCCAATTATGTCACCCAGAATGGCTCATACTCAAAGTCCCATGATGCAGCAGTCACAGGCCAACCCAGCTTACCAGTCAGCAGACATAAATGGATGGGCGCAGGCAAATAACGGGGCGAACAGGTAATCCTCCATGTTTGATATGTCATACTTAACCCGTTTTTGTAAATTGGAAGCAGTGATCTTTCTCGTTGTACCTCAGGCTTCCATAGAAATGTGATGGGAGTTTTGTCAGAACTGGGATGTTATAGTTGTATGTACCAAATCTAAACTTAACTTGCAGGATAATGTGATCCTGCAGTAACTGTTCTACAAGCCTGCGGTAATTAAGACATTTTGTTTTCCAGTATGTTTTCACAGCCATCTCCTCCACACTTTGGGCAGCAAGCTGGCACCAGCATGTATAATAACAATATGAACATCAACGCCTCTATGACAGCCAATGGGAATGGCATGAACCAGATGACTGGACAGATCAACATGACCTCAGTGACCTCCGTGCCTACATCAGGGCTGTCCTCTATGGGTCAAGAACAGGTCAGTGAATTCTCCGTTCTGCTGTGAAGTGTCATGATGGACATACAACTGGGCTGCTTTAGACTGATTGGGACAATGTCTGTTAATGGAGGACTCTAGTCTAGTCTATGTGGGGTTTTTTTTGGTTTTTGTTTTAATAAGATGACTCCCCTTCCTCCAACTAGAATAACCATGATTGTTGCCTCCATGTGAGTCTCTGTATTCCAAAGACCCGATAATAGCAGATTAAGTTCTAATGCCATAGCGATGAATAATAAATTATAGAAAGTATTTCAAGCATAATTCACTATTCAGTCCTTTGAGCTTCTGCGTATCTTGTTGGTCAACCAAACCTCTGTCTACAATATAAAATGTATACTTCTATTAGGTGTGTCTCCAATGTTATCTCAGTTCTGTTCTTTGATAATACTGGCGTTGGTCTAATTATTTGTTTTCGCTTTTGTAGCTGTCATTTCTTTAGTTCCTCTTTCTAGAGTTGAATGTTGTTCTCATTGAGCAACACTTTAAAGGAAAAGTAAAATTGCGTTCAGTACACCCTTCTCCCTCCAAATGGAGGAGCTGTGGGTGTTCCTTCCATGCCTGGGAGGTCTGTAGACCTCACCCCCGGCAGGTCTGCATACGTTCTTTGGACACAATCAGCGCTTGTGATAAAGAGAAGTAGCTCTCTTAGATTAGCAGGAGCAGAGGACCTGGTTCACAGCTAGTGAGGGGTTATTTCTCCCAAACAGTCCGCTAGTTGGGGTGAGAGAGAATGGACTATAATTTTACTTTTGATTGGACACTTGCTTTAACATTCCACAAATGGGTAATCTGCATAGACATTTATTTTATAAATTGTAGCTATAGTATCCATAACTTTCATTTTATGAATGCACCGATAGGGAAGTGCCATGGATTGTCCCTTGGTAATGCATTGCACTCTGGGAGGTCCCTAGTAATCTCTTGGCATCTTAAGCTAATACTTGGCAATACATAAGGAATGAGTGACCTATTTGACTCATCAGATGTGTAGCAATGCAAAGTGACACTTTATACTAAGTCATCCTGTTTGTAAAATGATGAGAAAAGTGTAATTATCACACTGGCAAACCATTAAAGGGGTTGTCCACCCTTACTCTTCTGTTATGGTAACTTGATTAGTTATATATAATATATTGCTTGCTTCAATAGCCCATGATGACAATACCTAGAATCTTACATGTAGATTATACAATATGTAAAATAAATGTGCTCATCAGTGGTTAACACAAATTATTCAAGTCAACTGAAGTTGTAATTCTTTTAGAATGATCTAGTACCCATAAGCAATGGATCTATCCCACTGAAATTTAGAGATTTAGATTTGTAGCTGCAGTATGACCTGAATTTATTTTATATAGTTTGTGGTAGACTGTGCAGCTGAAGAGTGATTTGTACACAGAAAGGTTTTCTAGATAAACATCCCACTCTGAGAGGAGGAATGGATGGGCAGATTAAGGCAGGAGATGTACCACTGGTAAGGGACAGCTGGAAAACTAGGGACGGTTATGGGATCAAGCATGTAGGGAACATTTATATATACTATGCTGTTGTCAATGCATCACTGCCTACATGTAAATATCTATAATTCTTTTGTTTGTATTATTCCACGAATCACAGCATTGGATGCCGAAAATAGTTTTTTTGATACCTTTGTTCAGATAATATAATTGTTGTGAGAGCTCTCTTAGCTTGCATCAGTATTGTTCATTTAAGGAATGAATAGATCTTGCTCTTAGAACAGTACATAGACACCTTAGGCCTGCAACTTAGAGGCACAAATATTTGTTTATTTTTAAATTATTTTGAGGGAGTCCTGTAGAGATAAGCGGTAATGGGATTCCGGATACCTAAGCAAGCCTCCCCTACCTGGGCATACCTTGCTGTCGGGAGATACCTTGCTGTCATTCATTTCTGCTCTGCCCCTGAGGGGTCCATGGCTACACCCCAGTCATGTAGCCACACCCCCGCAGTGTCTTCCTGATTGGTAGGTATGTGTAAGCTGAATAAACTGACATCAATCTACAAAACAGCGCACACACAAACATGCAATGAATAAGTTGGGTCTAAAAGCAATGTCCATGGGTGTTGTCTGTACTGTGGTGAGAACAGTGTACACCGATCTCCTACACTGCAGGGTACCCTACAGTATATGTAATCACTTCTCCTTCATTGGATCACTGCCATATTACTTCAAAATCAAGATGTTTAACTCCTTGAAACATTCTTCTGTTAATCTCACAATATAAATACAGGACTGATCCTTTGTGTGACTTTTGAACAGTCGTTTTTTTTTCGTATATTACAAAACTCGTGTTCCATTATGTAAGAAGTGGTTTATTTACTTGTTACCTATAAATCCCATTTATGGGCCAGCTGTCATGAAATGTTTTACGGTGGTAATGTACGTTTCTCCCAGTGACAAAGAATGTTTGATTCATGTGTCCCAGGCTTGTTTACATATGACATGAAGTTAAAAACTGCCCCCCCCCCTCATTTAATTGCTTACTACTTACGGCAGTAGTTCCATGAATAATTAAAGTGTTTGTTATATGCTTGTCTTTGGGATGAGTAATGATGCAGAGATGACTTCACACAAACTTTAAACTTGAGCTCCTAGCACTTAACCTCATGTATATATGGATGTCCTGTGCAGGGTTCAGCACTAATAGGAATAAGCTGGTTATTGGGGTGTAACAGACTGTGGTACCATCATTGTGAAATGTCATGTGACCCAATGATTCACATATATTATCTATATATTGTATCAGTGGTACTTGCCTTACCAAACATCAGTAAGTGATTTATCGCATCTGGTTTATACTTACAATGGGATATTGAACCGGTTTGCAAAGTAACACCTAAAGAAATTCAATACTTACCACTCCACACTGATAATAGTGAAAAAAAAAAACTAAGCTCGTCCCTTGGCCCCCCCTTCCCATTTACCCTCCCCAACCCTTGCCTGTCAAGCTATCCCATCCCACCTCCATTAACTCCCCTATTACCTATGCCCCCTTTACCAACCCACTGTCATACAACTTAATCAACTCACTGTAAGATAACCCACAGTCCCCGCACAAATGTGTAGGCGGTGTGGGAAATAGGACATACATAAAACAGGAACAAGTATCAAAGTAAACGCAGACCTGAAAACAAAGGGCATGAAGGACCCTGCTCATTAGAGACCTTACATTCTAAGTGGTAGAGGGCACAGCTGAAACAGGAGGAGCGAGTATGGCTGAGAGTGGAGAGTAGGACAGCTGTGCCCTAGTGTGGGCAGTATAGGTGGGAGTAGGGTTTTTTGTTTCTCTGTAGTTATCATAAATATGTTATAAACCACGTTGTGGGTTTTATATAAAAAAAATACTAAAGTAAAACATTTAATATTGTAGCTCTACACCATAAAGCTGATATCATGTGTGAAAACCAGATCCACAACCTGTTCTTCTCCTTACATTGGACATTGGGTCCTGGATAAGCTGTAGTTGTGAATTAATTATTGGAAATAGTTTATGTACATTTTGCACTAAATAATAAATATGATAAATAAGTGATATTATCCACATGATACTTTTTTTTTTTTCTCCGTCTTTCCACTTATTGCTATTTGTTATATGTTTGTTTCGTCATCTTTATGTATGTGAAAGGTCTTATTATATTTAAGGATACTAGTCGTAACGTTCAAGGTTTGCTTTTGTTTTTTATGGTGATCGTAACCTTTTATGTGACCTAGTATAAATATTTAATGACAACATTTTGTTTTTTTTTTTTGTTTTTTTTTTACGTAAGCGCTTAATTTTCTTGATTTTCTTCCCCCTCCTTCATGCGATTTCTGCTTTGATTTATTGTGCTCGCCTGTATCTAAAACAAGCTAAATTAATAATTTATCATGTCCCCATTAGTCATTATTTAGTTATAAGTAACGGTCCTCATAACATTGGTTTACAGCCTTGTTTTCTTACAGTGACACACTTTTTTTTATTTATTTATTTTGCTAATAATGGTGGTTACCAGTCAGCCACTTGCATTATTTTTATTAGTATGTACTAAACAGGTCCCAGGTAATGACTGATTGATTGCGGCACCAGCACGTTTGCACTGATCTTAGTCAATGACCCCCACTGCCACTCAAGTGGGCAAAGGTTTTCTTCTCCTAAAGATTTCTCTGAGAATAAGAACAGTTTTGAATCGCCGTGTTCATGTATATTATGTATAAATTAGCAGGTACTGTAGGGAAACTATACTTCACCAACCTGATCCAGATCATTACATTTTCCGTTCTAAACCCAGTTACTTGTATCTTCAAGGTATTTTATTACAGATCATTGATTTCTATAACCTCACCCAAGCAGCATCCCTGTATCCCATTGTATCATTGTGGGCAGTTCATTTTAGCCTTTTGTAGTTGCTTTAGAAATTGAAAGGGAACATAATAAATAATAATTAACGGTTGCGATTAGGTGGTCCATAAAGTTAGTAACGGTTTGTTAATCTCCTGACTAATTGTCATTTTCATTAAATCTGTAATAAACATATTATCCATAGATTCCGTGAATTATCACCAGAAGTGTTAGTTACGTCTAGTTCTCTGAATATGATACATCCGGGTAGGATCTTTTCAATTAGAGAATTACAATGTGTTAAAAAGAGCCACTAAACCTTACATACAAGTTACTTAGATAAAAACATCACATTGTTAGATGTATACCAGTGATGGGCATCCTAATACACTTCAGGGACTGCATGGTGTGGCCCTCTAACCTTCAAAAGGGCCACACGTTATCCTCAATCTCAGTAATACACTATAACCGCCGTACATTTAATACTAAGAAAGACCCCTAACTGTAATAACATCAGCAGGCATTGTAAGCAGGTGTTATGACAAACGTATCTCACAATAGAACAGGAGGGAGCTGGGGCCGCTGGTGGAGGCCTTGAGTGCCACCCATTGCCCATCGCTGAGGTATACAGTATAACAGTTACATACAGCGTAGAATGCGTTTTCATTTGGGTAAACTTGTTCTTGGTCAACCTTTGTTTTTGTTTTTTTGTTTTTTAATAATTATTGTTTTCTTCCTTGCTTTGTAACAGAAATACTGCTGACCCTGAAGATGTTGTGGGTGTTTTGTGTCTGCTGATCAGCTGAAAGCTATCTGTAGTGTGGAAGAGTTCCGTAAGGCTGGTCGTGTTCTACTAGACTGGTATGAGAGAAGCCAGCTGACAGCCCCTTGTTGAGGTGACCTGATCTGCCTCCAGATTGAGAGCTGAAGCTGCGTCGTTCCGTTGTGCAGCCTCTGCCCCCCCGGCAGTGCGGGCTCGGATACAGACAGCCAGTCTGTTCACTGCATTCACCGTAGTGCGACTTAGATACCTTCTGTGGCGTCATTATGGACAGGCAAATTTCATTGGACTATTTGAAATGAATGTATTTAATTGTATGTATTTAAGAAAAACTATGCTTTTTTTTTTGTTGTTTGTTTTGCTTTTCTTTTTTTTCTTTTTTTTCTTCCCCTCCCCTCAAGTTTTTGACACTGGTTTCTAAACTCAATTTCCTTTGGCTGTCTGCCCAATAGATAACTTTTGCTACCACATGAAGGCTTTTTCTTTTCCCTTGTTTCAGAATTTGTATATTTTTTACTCGGGGGAGGGGGGTGGGTCAGAGTTATGAGTTTAGGGGGGTGAAAGCCAGTTTAATACTAAAGTGCACCGCAGCATAGTATGAGAAATTTACCTTTTTAAAGACACTGTGGATTAATATACTACACCTCTACCCAAATTGGGGGTTCCGTAGAATACATTTTAAGTAGGCAATTTATTTTTGGACTACTTTTCTAGGTGTTAATTTTTTTTCTGACGCTAGGTGGTCGTATGAGGGAGTGTTCAATGTTCTCTAACACAAAAATAAAGATATATATATATATATATATATATATATATATATATATATATATATATATATATATATATATATATATATATATATATATATATATATATATATTATTGGAACAGCATCTCGCTGTTCCCTTAAATGCTTTGCAGTGCATTATAATTACATATAGCTGAATGTGAAAAATTTAAATGGAATATCTGGGGTGCATAGAATTTTACACCTATTTACAAGTCCCTCTTTTTTTAAAGTCAATATTAAGGAGCAAGCATGTCACTTGCAGCTACTATCATTGATGCCACTTGTACACACCATGGGTAATGAAACAAACATATGAAACCAGGGAAGGGGTTAATCCATGTCCTACAGTGGCTCCGACTCTCATCTATATGTATTTTCTTCTCCATTGATAAAACATTTACTTGGAAACAAATTTTATTAAATCCAACGTTACAGAACACTTCACTTCAGGTCTCATTTTCCTATTACAGGGTGGATTTTATTTTTTATTTTTTTATTTATTTTTTTTTTCATGGTACAAAAAAAATAGCTTCTGTGTAAACAAGCAATAATTTAAGTTGAAAGATCTTTTATTTGTAATCTTTTGTTTTATATAAAAAAAAAAAAAGTGTTGTCAGTTGAAAGGTACTTCAGTATTAAATAGGTAATTTCTAAACAGTGGCCGCTAAAAGTGGCTTTGCTGGTCACAATGCTTTTGATAGACCTAGTTTGTAGGCATTACCCTGCTTAGCGTTCTGTGTATTCTGCAGTGTGCGCGTTGTAGGAAACACAATTGTTTTGCAATATTCCATCATCCTGGAATGGAAAACTGATTGTTCTTAGAAAACTGTTTGGTCACGCCATCCCTTTCTTTGCAAACCACTGATGACGAGAAACCCACCAGACTTTTGCTTTTGCCCTGGCTGCATCTGTATTTGAGAAATGCTTTTATTAGAGATTACATCACCTGGGACATTTGATGAAAACTGGTTCACAGGAAGAAAGGAAACACATTCATTTACTAATCTGTATGGAAAAATGACTAAATCTGATTGCTATTGGTGAAACACTTTATTTTATTTTTTGTTCAAGAATTTTCATAAATGCCCCCTGATCTACCCAGGTTTCATACAGAAAGGAAGCATGCTAGAGGTTCATCATGCATTAAGGTGTCTGGGATTTTCTCAAGTCCATCCATTGGTCTAGAAGAACTGGATGCCGGTGAAAATTGTCAACCTTTTGTAATGTTCATTGATCAAGATCCAATGACCCTTTCAATTACGTATTAATTTGACAGAAATTAAGTATATTATGTAGATATCACTTATGTCCAACAGATGCACATGTTTTGTACAGATAGATTTAACTAACTTTTTAAAAACTTTTATGCAGTCTGAAGCCTTTTTGTGTTCTTTTGTTTATCTGGTAATAACTTCGGAATCTCTGCACTCGATCTGTTTTGTTGGTTTGGCCAAAAGGGCACAATCGACTTAGGGGACGATTCTATTATCTGCATGGTTGCGTAGCAACCTGCCGGCTATGTTACCACGTGATGTTTAAGTAATGATCTTCGCTCTGTTTTGCTCGCACCTTACGAAACCTTGAAGCTAATTGAATCAGCCCCAAAGTGTACGTGTCGCCTGCACACAGTGGAAACACCCATTTTGTGGCCTGAACTAATATACATTAAAATGCAGCTTATCAATTCGTCAGGAGCTAATACCATAGTTTAAGGGACAAACACAGCGTGTGGGGGAATTCAACTGCTGGCGACGTCGCTTAATTACGTTACAAATCTCTGCCGCGAGGCGTCTCGCGGACGTTCCATAGACACTTGGCGACTAATTGAATTTCCCCCAGTGCCTCATTCATGTTATGAGTTCCCAGTCAATTTATGTTTTGCATTCGCATGAGCTTTGGTTCAACCTAATATACATTCACTGAACATTGGCGACCACTTTAGTTAAAGAACAAGTTAGATATGATTGGTAACGTTTACATGCACAAACCAGCTTCCCACCAAAAATACAAATTTACAATAAAACAATCAAGGTGACTTTCTGCATTTTTGTGTCCGTAATAATAATAATAATAATGTTGATATATAGCCACACAACACTCTTGTCCTCGTCATGTTTATAACGATCTCTAAAATACCCACAATTGTATCCTTGGTATAAAACCCTCCTGTGGCCGCATACTTACACACACACATTATTCTTCATGTGCCCACCTTCTGTGATTGTGTTGTACATCTCGGGAGGAGCAGATACCAGTGCTGCTGATATTCTCATGCTTTTATACACACATACCTCGCTCGGCTAACTCACAAAGAGATCCACGCTCCTACGCTGGACTAACCCTTTCATGAGTCCTGTCTCTAATCCTGCACATGGGCTGAAAAACACAGAGCATGCCCATACATATCAAAAGAATTGCACTTTTTGGATACAGATCATGAAACCATTGTTTTATCCCACCCGCTTTTCAATGTATGAGCAGTATTTTCATAAAAATCTAGAACAAACAGAAAAGCTGTAATTCCAGTGGACTCTACAGCGTTCTACTGCTGGACAGCCCAGAGAGCACTGTGTAGCCGGATCCAAAAATAATTCTTTGTGGGGTTGTTTTTTTTTTTGTGTTTTTCCCCCCAAATTGGCAAGTACAATGGTAATGTAATTGCAACAAACTGAAAATCTCTTAGGAATCTTTTTTTTTTTTATTATTATTATTTTTATTCTATATATATTCTGGCTGAGGTGTGTTTCATAACATTTTGCTTCTTAATGTTTAGAATGTTTGAGGTTATTCTGATCATATTGATCACTGTGTAGTAAACAAGCCAGACCCTCTCCCTCTTTCTCTGCATTTTGCATCCCGTTATGTAACCCATCGCCGGAGCAGAGATGCTTCTTGTTTTACACAACCAGGATTAATGTCTCTTCTACTCTTTGCTACTAATAAATGTGAAAGGCACATAATGTGAAATAATCCTAGATATGCTCCATATCTAAAGCGGCACAGTCCATTACCTTAGCATGCCACATGAAATGGAGACTTGTATGTTCATTTTATTATTTATTACGTCTCTTTAAAGGGATAAGCGTCCCAAAGCAGCATCTCCCGGCCATCTTTCATGTTGTGACACTCGTGACATTCTGGCATCGAATCATTCTAGTATAAAAAAAAACTACAATCATGGAGGGAAAAAAATTATGATCACATTTTAACTCCAAGGCAAGTCTATGTATAACCTGTTCAGTTTCAATTTAATTTGTAATCCACGTATGGTTTGTAAATTGTATTTTATTACCCTTTTGTATCATGCCAACAGTCTTGTCCATACATTTAACCTGCATTAATGACACAGCAATGTATCCCCACATATTATTACAATCATCCCCTTAAAGTAGTGTTACACTGACAATTGTTAAATAGCAGAAATCGATAGGTTTGTTTTTTTGAGCGATTTTTTTTTATCCAGAGCAGAAAGTAGTTATTGTAAGTATTCTGGCAATTTTGAGGCTTGTTGTGCAGAAATAAAAGCCTTTACAAACTTGACACAGAATCCTGAGTGCCGCGGAATTGTCAGATACCGTGGCTTCCAATCGCTCTGCCTTTTTCAGCCTGACTAAATTTTGCTATCGGCGGCAGTAACAGCCAGCGGGAAAGTTGCTGGCAGAGCGTCCTCCATTAATATTTTGTGTACATCTATCAGAACATATTTGCAGGGATTTTCTGCGGAAAAATAAGCATTATGACACTACCATTATAGTCTACCCCGTCGCCTTCACCCAGTGGGAACAGATTCAATTAACCGTGAGGTGACGCCAGACATCTCCATGTCCGACTGCGCACCTTGCTGGCTGATACGGTGCTAAAATCTCTGCTCATTTTCCCTCGCATGTCTATAGGACGTGAGAGGAAATGAGTGGAGATTATAGTAACGTTTCAGCTGCCGTGGGTCTCCACAGACTGTTCTGGAAACATCGCAGCGCCTTGCAGCCAATTGAATTCCTCCCTATGTTGAACATTTTTAATAATGTAGCCTATTGCTTTAATAGACGCTGACATGACTTTGGCACTTTATCCTTCCATGTCCTAGCGGTTTCACAAATGCCTCACTAATTTCATAAACTTAATATTGGTTCAAACCACAGAAGTGTCACCTCCTTTCTCTGTGGATGACAAGGACACTTTAAAGCCACATTGTTGCTTAAATTCAAATTACACTCACATAAACTTGGAAATATAGATTCATTCATCTTATAACATTGCTGTCTCCATTTCTAAGCCTGGTTGTTATGTAAGGGTTGGGATAGCTTATTTAATTGGTCATTTGTTGACTGTTGATAGTCCATTTTATTATTTACCTTTAATTAAAAAAATAGACCGTTACTTGCTACACTGATTTTGTTTTATTAATTCATCGGTGGTGGTGATATGAAGTTGTTTCATAATTCCCCTGTTACCTTTTCAATTTATACTGTGAATTTGGCAAATCAATGTCCTAAGGAGCCCTGTATTTGCCAGCTACTAATGGAGGTATCCTTACCGGTGCCATATTGGCATGTACATCTGAAATGTCATTGTTTCTCCATTTCCCTATTCCCTCATTATTTATAAGGAACAGCTGTAACTATGCCTTAGGAATTGTTCTGGCACAGCCAATAACTATCGGAGATTTTTACGGCATAAATGACAGAAATATAACTCCTGTAAATGTTCCACTCTCGGTGACCGTCATTTGGACTGGAGCTGCCTGTACGTGATCCACCAGATTCCAATCGCAGTTTGCCATAAAATGACTAATAACGATGGCTGATAGGCCAGAGGTTCTGGAAGAATGCTGGGTACACTGGGGAATAGTGTCCTCTAAGAATGTGTTCTGAATTCGGGAAGACTGTTTGTCAGGATATTCTGGAAGCTCCAACATTCTCCTATAAATTAAGGATCCACCACCTTGGTCTTATTATTGCCATTTATTTCCTGCTTAATTTATCTGTTTAAATTGGCCATTGAAAACATCTATTTAACATTCAGGAATTTCCCAAATGCTTGACCATGGAAGTATGGGAGACAACCGATACAACAAAAGGGGCAGTATCATGTTAATATGTTCCTCTATGGTTTTATAAGTTGTCTTTTACAACAATAAAAAAAAATCACCCATTTTCTTACTCGTAATCTATTTCTACATCTCCTTGACCGGTGGCTCTGAAGACATGTTTGAAATCCACTTGTTCCCTACCTCTTCCTCAAACTGGGGTCCTGTGTATTCTTACAAAGGCCAACAACGTTGGGCTCCTAACCTAGGCTACTGATCTAGCTACGGACAATACATCTTATGTCGAAACTCCTCATAAAATCCAACATCACCTGACTGCTGCTGTTTTATCTCTGGAAAATCTAGATGGCCGTTTTTTATTTCTTTTTAAGTTATTGCCCTACCTTCCTCCCCCCCTACTGGTGGCCTCACTGTCCTGAGATGATTTTGTGACAGTTTGTATAATGTACAGTTTTAACCCTAGTGGTCGGTATGGACGTAGCATAGCTCCACTTTACAGATCCCAAAGATTATACAATCAATTTTAAAACTCGACAAAAAGCCATTAATTGTCCGTGTGAATAGAGCATTTTTGTAGTGTTTGTAACGTAGAATGCTAGCAAGACAAAAGCATTGTCTGCACAACGTCTAGTGTCACTGGCTGGTTAGGGCCCTTTGTCAGTGCTGAAAGTTTTGTGACACATTGCTGAATTCTAAACGAATATTCTAGCGGTGTCTAATCAGCGATCACGAAGTGTAAATTGTTTTGGGTTTTTTTTGTGTTGTTTTTTTTTTTTTTTCTCCTTTTGTATTTTTTGGGAGACTAAAACTAAATATTTTAAGTTTCTTACTACAGGTGAAAAAAAAAAAAAAAAAAGCTATGTGCAAGAACCTCAAAATGCTAATGAAAATAGCATAATGCCTTAGATCTGTTTTTAAGTATTGTATATTCCTACATAGCTGTTTGATGTATAATATTTGTATAGTGTATTGTGTAAATTTTGGATAAGTGACTCCATCTCACAACAATGTGTAATCAGACAGGATGGACCTCTTTTCCAGAATTATTTTAACTGTAACCTTTACCACGTCCCTATATTCCTGTTGGTTGTGAATTTTATTTGTACAGCTGAACTCATCTACAAAGATAGTACATGTGTGTGCGTGTGTGTGCGCACATTTACATTGAATACAAAAAAAACTTTACAAGGGTAAAAAATAAAGCAATATATAAAATATGGTTCTTCAGGAGAAAGCTTACAGTATTGCAGGTCTTGAATCCTTTTTGTTTTTGTTTCCCCCGTACCCTTTAATAATAAAAGTTCCTCTAAACAGCTTTGTCTCACCTGCATTGATGTCTGTATTTCTATAGTGTGAGCAGTTTATGCAAAGGTAGATCTATTTAGAAAGATTTTAAATACACTTATGCAAGTTAATATTGCTTCGCTGATGCTTATTTGATGTCAAATAATGCTACTGTAAATAAAGAATTGTTATTGCATCAATTAATAAATTTTAATGCCTTTGGGTTTATGTAGTGTGTGGCGGTTTCTTTCTAAAAGTTAACGAACGGCTGATACAATATATAAAGTGTACCTCCCAACATTTAGGGGTATATTTACTAAACGGCGGCTTTGAAAAAGTGGAGATGTTGCCTATAGCAACCAATTAGATTCTAGTTAGCATTTATTCAGTACATTCTGCAAAGTGACAGCTAGAATCTGATTGGTTGCTACAGGCAACATTCCACTTCTTCAAACCCGCAGTTTAGTAAATATACCTCGTAGAATCTTCAGAGCTGGACAAAATGAGCCCAATTCTACTCAAACTCCACCCAGAGATGGATAAAACTCCACCGGCCATCCTGTTAATCCCTGCCCCTATTGTTGGCCGCGAAACTGGATGTTGTGTCAAAATCGGGACATTTTGAAGGTAAGTTAATGGTTACACTCCGTGGGGGCAGCCATTTTGCAAGCTGGAGCAATACTTCTAAGAATGCAGCCTATCTGTTAATGAAGAACTAGTGACAGCACTGAGGAAAGATGTACAACAGCGCTGCGTTCGTTATCCTCATTGGGCTTTATTTGTGTGATTGAAGTGTATAAACACTGGGCCTTATTTATAGGGAGGAGCAAAGCATAAACAGATTTACTCCTGGACAAATCCTGTCACACTGCAGGAAATACATTTATTATTTTAGGATGCAGGGGAAGTATTAGCTGCTTATTTATTTAACGCACACATACTGTTTCAGTAAAAGGAAATAGGAGGTTGATTTAGTCGGGCACTCACTGTCATTTAAAATATTAAATCTTTATTGACAATTCCATCAAAAATATTCTACATAAAGGTCTGGAGATCCCTGATCTATCAACATCTGCAAAACATTAAAAAAAAAACAAAGAACGTAATAGAGTATCATTATGTGTGTGCAAGAAATGTGAATTTTAAAAAAAAAAAAGCAGTTCATACTGCAATGCCGTTTGTTGCCTTTTATTTATTAATATATTTGAGTATCCTCTGATAAAATACATACTAAAATTATTAAAATTCTGATGCTCCTTTCAGTAATTCCATATATGGTGATGTTATACTGAATGTTAACGGTTTTATCATTGTAATGGTAGAGTAGCTGTCTAAGTCCTAGAGCATTTATCCCTTAGCTTAGAAATCTCTGCTGATAATTATAGAGTGCTTGTCTATGTCACACTATTTATATGCAAATTTACAAATCAGCTCTGTTCTACTTCTGTAAAACAACTGTTAACCAATTGCAAGACAGGCAGAATTGTTTGCACTTTATCAGGACAAATATTTTTCGTTAAATGTCCAAAATAAATGGGTTACTTTTTTTGTATATCATATTCTGTTCTTTTGGCCATATATTTTCACTATAGAATATAGTTGAAGAAAAAAAAAGCCATAATAGTTATAACTGCATAATGTGCAACATTGATTTGAAAGGACTAGTCCATCTTTGTGGGAATGTACATGATATGTTGTATTTCCCAGTGTCTCTGGGATCAGTGGTTAGATACATAGGGGGGAATTTAATTCCCCCTGATGTATCGCCACCTAAAACGTATTACCGGTGCTCGCAGCAAAAAGCTGGCGTTGACACTACCGTAATAACGGTGTTTAAGCGCACTATTACCATAATAACGGTAATAGTGCGCAGGCCGCGATACTTTTGACAGTAAAGCGGCCAATTGAATTCTCCTCATAGAGGGCCTGATTCAATAAGTCATGCAAAACAAACGTAAATTGCATTGTTGTTTTGGTTTTGTTTTTTTTAAAAAAATGTGTGTAAATTGGGCATACGCACATCCATATTCAACTAGGAGCAGATCCGACGACACATCTTATCGAATACGGGTCTAGGTGCACAGTAATACACTGCAGGATACGTCCAATACACATGTGGAATATCAAGTCTGAAAACTGCACAGAAATAAAAATATTCAATGTCACCTGTGTGTGTGTGTGTATATGTATGTGTGTATATGTATGTGTGTGTATATATATATATATATATATATATATATATATAATCATTAATGACAAAACATTAAAGATTTTCTTCATAAAATACATTTGTTATAAATAACCACTGTACATAGAATGCATATTTACAGTTGCTCCTGATTGTATACACAGCTGTCACACCAGACCTGTAGCTGAAGCAAGAGTTCCCCCCAAGATTGGCACTAACTGCACATTGCACAGTAATGCACTGCAGGATACGTCCAATACACATGTGGAATATCAAGTCTGAAAACTGCACAGAAATAAAAATATTCAATGTCACCTGTGTGTGTGTGTGTGTATATATATATATATATATATATATATATATATATATATATATATATATATATATATATATATATAATCATTAATGACAAAACATTAAAGATTTTCTTCATAAAATACATTTGTTATAAATAACCACTGTACATAGAATGCATATTTACAGTTGCTCCTGATTGTATACACAGCTGTCACACCAGACCTGTAGCTGAAGCAAGAGTTCCCCCCAAGATTGGCACTAACTGCACATTGCCTGTGCATACGCCTAAACCCCTCCCCATTCCTCCCATGAAATCGTAGTCTGAGGTAAGTGTCCTTTGCGCTCGATGATGTATGCTCCTGTTCTGGACATGAGCAGTGTGATTTTACGGCACATATCTGTATTTACGTTCCTCAATGAGTCGGACGCTGTAGGACAGTATTCATGGTTCAGAATCTACATTGGGATATTTTACCAAAAGAGAATCTGAGAACGTTCTAAAGATTTCATTGAACAACTTGGATTTATACCATACTGATTAACATAAGATGTGGCTGGAAAGTATAGAGCAGGCCTGGATAACCTGTGTCTCCAAGTGTTGTGAGACTACACGCCACAGACCAGTGGCGGATCCAGGGGGGGGCTTGCTGCCGACGGCTGCACACTGTGCAGGTCCGTTCAGCAGTGACAGTGTGCTGTCCGGCTGCTCTGATTGTGTTTAAAACACAATCAGCAGCGGGGCAGCACACTGTCACTGCCGAGCGGACCTGCACATACTGTGCAGACCGCCGGCAAACGTATGTCAGAAAGGGGGCGGGGCCTAAATCGCCCGGGGTAGAAAATGTTCCTAAATCTGCCCCTGCCCCAGACAATATCTGGCACGGTATGCTGGGACTTGTAGTTTCACAACTCCTGGAGAGAGACATGTTATCCAGGCCCGGTATGGAGTACAGAAAATAAGAATCCTGAACATATATGGCAACATTTCCATTCCTCCTCTTGTAGAATATCCTCCTCTGGGCATATAACATTTAATTATCTGAAAAATAAATGTTTACATTGATGGACAATTTGTTTAAAATGTCTTTTGAAAATTTCGTTATTTTTGCATTTATAACACTGCAAATTTATTATTTATGGAATTATATTCTGTGCTACAGATCAGGTTGGGATGGTTAAACACAAAAGCTATCCGTTTTGCTTTGGAGATCGATAACAATACAAAGGGCTATCATGTTGTAAGAGTTCTAATGTTTATGACAGTTTATTAAATGAATGATAGTTTTTGTTCATTAAACTAATTCTTACTATTTCAGATATTTGAAAACAATAACTATGTATACGATTAGCAATATAGTTTAAAAAGCATTTTTCTTTAATACCAAAACAAAGAAAATCTTCACCAGTTACCTATATAGTAAAATGATTAACATTAATTTAAACGTCAAATTTATTTGTAGATATTTCTCCCATTCACTTTATATTTTATAAGTACTTAAACAGACTTGGACATGATGCTAAAGTATAAAATGTTCTGCTTAAGCTTCAGTGTCCTACTACTGCACTGTCCTAATATTAAATTATAATTAGCCTGATTCTAATTTCTGATGTCCGTGCTATGGGCTCCATCATAGATATACAATGATGGAAATGAAGTGTCCCTGTGGAATTCTGCTTAGTCCTCATATGTGATGCCACTGGTACAATAATCTTTTGTGTCGTCTGCTCATTTACAACAGTGACTGATGTCGATTTATTTAAGCTGACTTTAAGTGACTGCTGTGAGTCCTCCTCCTACCTCTCTTAAGGGCAGATGTTAGGAAAAGTACACAATGCTCTATAGACGGCAGAACTTTATTCTACATCTCTTTGGTCTAACACCCAAACAGAAGGATGAGACAATACAAGAGCAGACAGGCTGCTTTGACTGTATGTTGTTGCTTTGGTTTTTGTGTTCTTCTGTTCTCGTTTTAGATCACCCAAAGACTGCCTCTTGTAAAGAATACTGAGCTTGTGTGTAGACAGACACAGTGCTACCACAATAATGACATTAAACTCAATTTTTGACAGTAATTGCAAAAGTCACTCGCTGTATTTTAGAGAATGGCCAATATATATATATATATATATATATATATATATATATATATATATATATATAAATCCACTGCCATATTTATTAACAGTTTATCTTACATAGAGCATACATGTTACATAGCACATTATAGAGATGATTTAGTCGTTCACATCAGTAAATGCCCTAGTTTAGCTTACAATCTATATTGCCTATCACACCCCCACAATAGGGTTAAATTTGTAGAAGCGAATTATCCTACTATGTTTTTGGACTGTGATTGGAACCCGGAGCAACGAGAGGAAAATCATGCAAACACGGGGAGAGCAAACTACACACAGATAGCGCCCTGGTCCGAATCTAACTCCTCACCCCAGTGCTGTGCGGCTTGGTGCCATATGCTGGATACTGCTAGGTGTATTGTGTTGGATTTTCTGGCTGACAGAATGAATATTAGTGGGGGGAAAATAACTACCCCTTGTGCAGACACTGGGGTTCAGAATTAAAAAACCTTTTATTTCTGGGTTTTATATTTCTATTATTCTGTGCTTCAGAGTCTTTGGTCTGAAACACACCCCTAGTGGCGCACACACATCACACAATGTAGACATGAGCACCCCCAGCTTCTACCTGGCCAGCAGTATAAAACTCTATCTTGTGGCACTGACTGCTTATGGGGAGACCCCGGGTGAGGGCAGTAACCACAATGACAGAGACAAGAAGAAGACTGGATGAGTATATTCCTTCAGTGTTATTATGCGTTACTAGAAGTGTGTTGTCTGTTACTATTACAGTAGTAATATGTGGTGTTAAGTATGTCCCTATGGTATTGTAATGTATGGGGAAAAATAACTTTACTATGAATTACTTGGCCTTTACCTATGTCCATTTAATGGGCATACTACCGCCCAATATTACTATAGATGTATAGTTTAATGTGCGTTTATTCAGTCTCGTGCCACAGTCAGGTAAGAATTGTTGTGCATCTCTATGCCTTTGTGGGTGCCTGTGCCAATTCTCCAGTGCCCAGTGTTTGCCTCCTTGGAATGGCACTTTGCTGTTTTGCCTATACTAGTGAGACTTGGTGGGATCATTCGATGTCTCCATGACATCTATGACCAGGCATGATGAGTTCTGCGGTCACTGTTGTACTAAGCTATTAGATGTCTGATTGTATCTCTGCTTGGTCTGCACATATCAGTTTCTGTCAGATCCTTTTATCAATGGGCTGTTTCCAGCCACTAGAACGGCAATGGCTGGATGTATTTGAGTGGTGCTCAATTCTCAATATACCTGAGACAATGTCGTCTATGGCGCCCAGACAGTGGGGTCTCATAACTCATCCTTCATGTTCTTCGTCTACTGCTAGACCATAGCAGTAACCAAAGGTAATTAAATCTTAAATTTTGCTCACTCCTTTTGAATTGTACACACAGAGAATCGTTCTACATGCTTTAAATGACATTATCGGTACATATTATGCTGTCACTTACTGAGCAGTCACTCACATGGTAAAGACAGGTGTAAATCACCTCCTGGCCACTCAGTGGATGATTTGGTGGTACCTCTTCTTTATTAAGTTGGGTTATGGGTGTTGGAAAAGCCAGGGGCAAAACTCTTACGGACACAAGGGTTTTGTTTGTATTTCTATTTTTGGGCTGTAATATTTTAATAAATGATTTCCCTGCATATATAGACAATTTTGATTTCTATACATAGTCATTTACCCGTTTGATACATTATCAAAATTGTACAGTGTCATGTGTTAATGATCATTTTCTATTGAGTGTGTGGGTGTTATCGCTAAAGAGCTATCGTCCTCCAGATTCCTTTATCATGTGATAAATACAACGCTTCAGCAAAAGACACTACAACTCGTCATGTTTTTCCTTTGCATTAAACATATAACTCACGTAACTTCTCAAAACAATGCCACATGGTGGACAATCATAGGAATTGCACCATTTATAAAATGTGAAGAACACACAAAACCTCTGAGTGCTGTCATGTGTCTTATCAATGAATTGTTACATTGTGTAGAGCTTTTCTGTATAGCAGTTTGTATATAAATGCCAAGGCTAATACTTATGATATCCCATCAAAGACAAAATGTTCTTATGGTGAATAAAAAGGAGACATTATAATGAAGATCGTTGCCCCGTTTGTACAATTGCACAGTGACAGGCAGAATATTGCATCGGGATTGCAAGCTACCTGCAAAAATGAGACTAGGCAGAAGTGAAAAAGTCCAGGGTTAGGGTAGGCAACTCAGGATCATAATGGTAAACAGGCTAAGGTCACTACAGGGAGCAATGTAGGCAATCCACTTCGTCAATAGGATATCAAAGATGAATAAAGAATCAAATCAGGAGACTGGAGAGGAATCAAGATGATTTGAGATATCGGGACTGAATACAAACTGCATCGGAAGCAGCGGGACCACTACTTCTGAGACATGCACAAAATCAATGAGCTGGATTGTTCCCTGGAAGCTGCTTATATAGGCCTGGAACTCTTAAAAAAAAAAAAAAGCAGCATGTGCTGGTACCTCATTAGGCTCTTCCCTGATACAGGTATGTATAGCTGTAGTGATAATAAAAAGAGTGCAGTACATTAACTGAACCTGTGGTCCACTCCATAGAGGATGCACTGCTCTACTGAGTCCACAGGCCCATGACAGGTACACAAATGGCACTGCAGCAGAAGCAGAGTCTCTCAGGTCCCTCTTGTTGCATGTTTATTCGGTTTAGCTATGGTTACAATTCTAATATGGGGCCCACACTAAAATATTGTTTCGTGTGTTTAGCAGGTGTTGTACACATCATATGTATGCTGACCATATGAGGTGTGTAAATATCACAGCTTGGGGTAAAAGAACCCCATGCAAATCCTGCTTTTACCCCAGAAATGCAACAAATGCCAGTATCTATGAATACATTCAAGCAAATTGTTCTGTCCAAAGTTGAACTTCACATAAATGTCTTACGTTTGTGTGCACCAAATAATTTTGCAATCTGTTGGATCAGACAAGCTTAAAAGGAGCCATTCATAGTGCAAGAGTCACCAGTACATGTCCATAAAGGTATATATAAACTTGCATCATACTCATTCAGCTTGTAATAACTGTACATAATAGCTATATTACAGTATATAACTTTGTAGGTGGAATATGAAAATGACAATGCCATAAAAGGACCTGCTATGGCTGCCAGTTCTTCACCACATGCAGGGCCTGATTTTTGTGTAAAATCGCACTGCACGTGCTTAAGCCAGAGAACGCAGCAACGTTCAATTCATCTTCAAGCTCAAAGGACCCTGACTACAGCCTATGATTTCAGGGACACAACAGGGAGGGTACTTTGTTGTATGTACCTGGTCAATGTAAAGTAAGGGCCAAGCTGGAGAACATGCAGCAGTGTCTGATTCAAGCTTTGGGCATCTCTAAGGTACGTGGTTTTCAGTCATATCACTTGCACCAGCTACAGGTCTGGTGTAAGTGCTGAGTGATAGTGATGATGTTTATGTATGCTACAACATGTGTTTGCAATTAGGAGCAGCTGTAAAAACGCATTTTAGATATTTTTCCTGATTCATTACTGTATTATTAACAGGTGACATCAATTGAATTTTTGTTTTCATTTCTGTAAACTTTTTTTGGACTTTATATTCCACATATGTATTGGACGTATCCTGCAGTGTATTGTCTGTTAGAGCAGAGCGAACTTAGACCCAGATTCATCAACAGACGTATCTTTACATCTGCTCCTGGTTGAATATGAATGTGCCTATACCTGATGTATGTACGTTTTTACAAAAAATGCACCTTCCGTTCGTTTTGCATTTGTTAATGAATCAGGCCTGCAATATCTAAAATGCACCCAGTACAATAATTCTAGTCAGGCGCTATCCAAGAGGCCAGCTACCATTAATTTGGACATGTTTAAAACACTCATGGATAATAGGTCATTGACCATGTAGCCAGGGAACAAATCTATGTAGAAGTTTCAGCTGCAATATAACAGCAGAGATGGCATCATTGGCACACAATGACCTTGTCCGTCGCTGTCATGTCACGGCTATCCGGGTCCCTCCTGGTTGCCTGTGGCATTCCTGGCCACCACTTCTTCATTTGTGAATAAACACATAAGGGTGTATTTACTAAACTTTGGTTTTGAAAAAGTGGAGATGTTGCCTATAGCAACCAATCAGATTCCAGCTGTCATTTTGTAGAATGTGCTAAATAAATGATAACCAGAATCTGATTGGTTGCTATAGGCAACATCTTCACTTTTTCGAACCCACAGTTTTGTAATTATACCCCCATACTGTTTGTTCTGCTGCATGGGTGTGGCCATCTTGGATTCAGTCAGGTGATTTTTCCAGACCAACCAGATTCAGCAGCTGTGATCACATGATCTGTGCAACCAATAGCCCTTAGGAACACCCAATTTACACCTGCTCCTGGGATCTGCTCATTGTCAGAGCAACACACTTTCTCTCCTGATGATAGTGGTTGGCTCCAGTTGTTCCCAGCATTGTTCCTGCATTATCTGCATTGCAAAGTGATCATATTTCTGTAAGTACCCTGCATTACCAAGGGATCATCTGTCTGCAAGTATCCTGCATTTCCAAAGTGCATATCTTTCTACAAAACACCCTGCTTTTCTTAAAGTGTTCAACTTTCTGCAAGAATTCCGCATTCACCAAGAGTGCCCTTACCTCAGCAAGAACTACATCATCTTGTGTTAATTCTGCAGTGCTCAGGGTTTTTGCCGGTATCACCAGTTCTGGGGCTGGTTCTGAGTCTCTAGGGCTCATTTCCAGGTCTGTGTATCTGTGAGTGGGTTCCAGGTCAGTGGCTGTCTCAAAGTCCTGAATTCTCCATTCCTGGTCACAGTTCTGAGTCCTAAGTCCCTGTCTCCAGTTCCAGCTCATTCTGTTCTGAGTATCTGTGTTACACATTCTGAGTTCTTATTAGTGGGTTTCATGTGCCTGGTTACAGGGGTCAGGGTTGAGTTCCCACGAACAGTTCCAGAGTGTTGCTACGTTGGAATCAAGTTCTGTACTCTGGTCCTAAAACTCCCTTCCTGCTAGTGCTACTCAGTGTATTCTGCATGAACAGAGGTTTTATCAAGGCCTCCAGTTTCTGTCACACTTGTGTTTCAGCATGACCCAAGGGTCCCAAATTGAATCAAGAACAGACTATTGTGACAATCAGTCTCATTGAGGATTAAAATGCTGGGGGGAAAACCGCACCAAATGCAACTGTTACTAATGCAGATGTCAACACAAAATGTTTAATGTAGTTCTCCCCCAGGCATGTCTTGTGGTGATTTTTATAGAGGCGGGAATGAGGAAGAAGTGTTCTGAAGTGTGAGCTATGAGCAGTCTGTTATCATTAGTTAGTAGTATAGATTCTGTAGGAAAATTCCATATCAGCCATAACTATTACTGACAATAATAATTAGCACCATTATTAAACAGAGGCATTATCTTTACAATAAGGAAATCTCCCAATTTTAAATGGTCTCTTTTGGGACAGTTTGCCATATTTTTTGTGTAAGATATACATTCTGGTGCTGCAAGTGGGTACAACAAATATGTCCATATATAGATTTTTGCGCATAATTAACTTGCAACCCCTGGAGAGGTGAGGGAAAGTGTAGGCTCCGTACAGGGTATGTTCATGTGAAATAATTAGACTTGGATGCGGCCCCAGATACTGCATATAGGACGGTTAGATCTTGAGGGTACTGGGTGGCTGGTGACGAAACTCTAATGATCGTGACTGTCAGCAGCACAATCTAGTCGCCTCTGATTGGCTGACAGTGTGTTGACCAATACGGATAGTACTTAAATCATTAGCATTGCAGCTATATTATGTCAAGTCACAGTCGTCTATTCACATTACTTAATTGACATTTCCATTTGTACTACGACAGGAAAAAAGTTTCCTGTTTGATTTTTTTTTTTTTTTTTAATGGGGAAGACAATAGATGTGTTATGGGGCAGCACGGTGGCTTAGTGGTTAGCACTTCTGTCTCACAGCACTGGGGTCATGAGTTTGATTCCCGACCATGGCCTTATCTGTGTGGAGTTTGTATGTTCCCCCCCATGTTTGCGTGGGTTTCCTCCGGGTGCTCACATGCAGCTCTTATCCTGACTCCTACTCATTCTAGTCAGACAAGACAAAGAAAATGGAATATAAGATGCGTGGCTAAACTAAAATTAAATAAATCTTCTTTTTCTGAATTAGCTGAGAACTAATAGATTTAAATCTGAGTTCTAAACTGGGTGTGTAACTAATAACACAGCTAATAAATATGAGGACTGTAAACACAAAAGTGACACTAATAACGCGCTACATTCTGCAGTGCTGTATAGTCAGCGTTACACAACATAATACACATAGGAGCGATGAGAAGCAAGGCTTGCACTGTGCTTGGAGACAGCTAGTTGGATTGTTGCTTTCTGGAGGAAACGTCATTTTAGTATTCAGATCTAGGAATCAATTTGCAGATTTATGAATTTTGTGATCAGATCTGAATTTTAACTAATTTTCCCAACTCCATCTGTGATTGGTAATTGTTTTTGATTATAATGCAAATGAGAAACACTACTATGAAGACTATTTTTGCTGTTATTCAGTTGTCATCAAGTAAGTGACACTTTGTGCTGAGTATCCTTAGTGAATGAAGGAACAGTGACATCAGGTACGTTATGGATCAGTTTATATAGGACACTCTCCCTGCAGACCATTAAGTGCTTGTAAAGACTCCCTGTCCAGCATGTGTCTATTATGTTGACAAAAGCTGAGACCAGCACACTAGAAAGAGAAGAGAGTAATTACTGAGTATTAGTATGTTTAGCTATTACTAGGGGTATTGGTATTTTTATTTTTTTAAATACAAATTATTAGCATACAGTCAAACCCTCATTTTATATTTCTATGATTTTACACTTTCCTGAAAAGTTTTTCATCCACACATTTAAATGGGCCAATTATCCAAATTTTCCACAAAAACTACCCAGTTACAGTACCTTCTAGTGGTGTATGTTAGATGTTTCTTCTTGTGTATTACTGGAAGTATGTAATACAGAGGAGTACTGTACATACCCACATCTGCCAATATTCCCCACTTCAGACTTAAGACAATTTAGGCAATGCCATTCAGTCCCAACTACACCAATTTTGGACAAACTAACAACCCTTGTCCTATGGCAGTGTTGGCAAACCTATGACACTCCAGGTGTTGGGAAACTGCAAGTCCCAGCATACCCTTCCAGCAATAAGCTGCTATATATTGGCAAAGCATGCTGGGACTTGTAGTTTCACAACACCTGGAGTGTTACAGATTAAACAACACTGTCCTGTGGGCTGCTGAAAGGCAGGACTGTTGGCAGTAATTCATACCATACGTGAGACTGGATATTTTTGTCAGATTTGGATAAATTGAATTTTTATTTCCCCTCAGATTTTTATTTTTTTTAACTACACTATAGTAGACATGTTAAATGGTGGAATAAACCAAATTACACAATGGGCCACTATGACCGACAGCAAACTACAACTTTTGTTTCTTTCTTGTTTCACTTGACATTTGGGGTTTCTAGACCCATTTTACACTTTCCTGTATTTTACACCAATTTTTCTACCAAATACATGAAGGATTTGCTGTATATTGATTATTCTTATTCAGGGCCGTAACTAGGGCTGTGCGTTTATGAATATTTTAGCTTCATTTGGTTAAAATTGAGTGCTAGGAGGGTGGCATTTTTCTCGCCCCAGGTGCTAAGATTTTAAGTTCTGGCTCTGTTCTTATTCATAATAAAATCTCACCAAAACCCATGTGTTTACTGAGCAGGCTATACTGTGACCATTTCTTGTTTCTGTGATTACATGGACCAGATGTGTAATATACTGCATTGGTGTCCACAGTCTTCTGTGTGTGTGTGTGTGTGTGTGTGTGTGTGTGTGTGTGTGTGTGTGTGTGTGTGTGTGTGTGTGTGAGGGGGGGGGGGGGGGGTTGCTTTTTGGATTTGTGTAGTTAGGACAGTAACGTGTTTTGTTTTTTTCCAGAATACTGAGAACCATATAATGCTCAAATACAAAAGATAAATGAGACAGAATGTATTCCTAATTTAGGGGACTGGATATATAGCTGTTATCTATTTGCACCATGGATGGACAAATTCAGTTAAACTGTGTTTTAAATGCCTAATAATAAACAAATGCCAATAGCAATAAAAGTAGTTGTTCATTTACACAGAGTAGATACAGAGAATAATAACCATACTTCCTAATGTAACGATGATTAAATCCACCTTCAAGAACAAGGCAAGTGGTACTGTGTAGTTTTCCGTACATATAGAGGAGGACCAGAGACCGTGAATTAATGTACAATAACCATACAGATCAGAGAAGTGGTACTGTGCAGTGTCTGTACATGCTGATGGATACCAAGAATGTTATCCACCATACTGAGTAAGGTAGAAGTGTGTCAACCTATGTTAGTATAAGGAAATGATGTGTACTTATTTATATACAAGTTAACCCGTGCATGATACTCATGCATTCTAGTCAAATCAAGCTACTTAAGGTGTTAAAAAGGTTCTTGTCATCTTCATCGCCACACACACACACACACACAGGGCCGGATTAACCCGAGGTCTAACTGGGCTACAGCCCAGGGGCCTCGGGCATCCAGGGGGCCCTTGACAGAGCTCAGCAGAATTACTGATCGGTATGGGGGCGGGGGCGCCCCCGGCCCGATCAATGCTGAGCTCTGTCACTGCATTCCTCCTTCTCCGGCGCTCAGTAATCTCCTTACTGAGGAAATCTCGCGAGAGTGTCACGAGATCTCCTCAATAAGCAGCTTACAGCGCGCCGCGGAAGGAGGAATGCAGTGACAGGAGAAGGTAAGCGCTTGGGGGGGCGGTCTGCTAACGGGGGGGCCTCACGGGGGAATGGGGGCCCCCTTAGCCCAGGGGCCTCCATTCCGTTAATCCGGCCCTGCACACACGCCGCTAGGCTTTTATATATTAGATAATGCTAAGAATTTAGTAGGTCAGTGTAGTATATAACTCCGCCCAGCAGGTGGCGCTGCAGCTTGAGCACTCTGTCACCTGGTAATTTTTTCCACACACACACACTAACACACGCCGCTAGGCTTTTATATATTAGATACTATGCATCATCATCTTTTATTTATATAGCGCCACTAATTCCGCAGAACTGTACTCACATCAGTCCCTACCCCATTGGAGCTTACAGTCTAAATTCCCTAACATACACAGATCGCATGAGACAAAGGCCAATTTAATATCAAACAAGTAACCTACTACTGTTTCTATTGGTTTTTCTTTTGGGGGGGGGGTTGTGGGTCGAAACCGGGGGAAACCCACGCAAACACGGGGAGAACATACAAACTCCACACAGATAATGGTTGGGAATCAAACTCATGACCCTGGTGCTGTGAGGCAGAAGTGCTAACCACTCAACCACCGTGGTAAATTTTTATATATACTATGTATTTATATATGCAATGCCTAACTACTTTCTCAGTTTCATTGGATTAATTGCATTTCCACTTACTTCTCCCTCTTGTTATGGTATACCTCCTACCCCAATTGTATATCTCAAATTTTGTTTTTTGTTTTTTTCCCATCTGTTAAAAAAAAGAAAAAGTCCCTTATTTTATATCACCCGAACTTAGGGGATCCACTCGGCTCGGTACTTTCGCACTTTTTCGGATTCGAAAGCAAAGCAAAACGTCATTGTGACGTCGTCAGATCTCGCAAGTTTTTGAATCTATAAATGCTGAACTCCACGGCAATCTAGCGCCATTTGAGAGAAGGGTACAGAAGGGGTAGAATAGAGTGTAGAGCAGTTGGGCAGGCAAAGTTAGAGAATTGAAAGAGGAGGGTGGTAGCAGTGTTAAACAAAGTAATCAGTGACATTCAGGAAAGCTCCATAGCTCCAGTGTTAAACCTCATTGCAGAAAAATACAAATACTAGTGCTGCTGGCAGGGTTGGTGTAATTCTGCAGTCCAATTCTACTATGTTATATAGGTAACACACAGAAAGGAGAGCTGCATTGCTAATTGTCCTTGCTGAAATATAAATACTATTCCTTGCAGGCTTTTCTTCTGAATTTGCACCAAAAAGTGTATGGTGTTATCAAAATGGATTCACAGCAGTACCCAGAAGAGCAGGAGCACAAAGCAGCTGCTGTCACCAGTCCTGGTGATAGTAATCCCTGTATGTCATCTGGTAAAGCCTATGTAAAAGTACATAGTCTTTTTAAGTCAGGGAAACAAACATCTAAAATAACACCTTTTATCGTGGTCAAGAAAAAAAAGAGCTGTAATCCAGGCAGTTATCTGCAGAAAAAAACTATAATTGCCAACATGCCATTCTACACACGCAGTGGCAAAGAAAGAATGAGAATTTCGCCTTTCTCTATGAGTGCGATATCTAAAACTGTTACTGAGGCATCTTCTTGTAAGGTCCCTCGTGGGACCAAGCAAGACCAAGTAATTCGGACTCCAAAAGTGGTGCCCAAATACTTTTACGTGTAAAAGCCAAGGTGGAAGAAAAAGGTAAGGCAAATGTATGCTCAGATTCAGAAATTACACCAATCCCTGAGTCCATGCACGAGTGCTATGTGTAATCAGGACCATTCTGATGGTGTACCCATAAAGAAGGGCCCTTTCAGCATTTCTGCTGATGTGTGCCTGAGAGGGATATTTGTGTAGCCGACGAGGGCTCTAATGAGGATGTTGATGATGTTGTTTGTGTAAGTCCCGCACCAGTGGAAGCAGTTGTGGCACGTGATAAGAAGGCCATTGTCATGCCTGGACAGAAGACCAAAATATTCACTTATGTGTGGAATTAATACCCAAATCCTGCAAACAGTTGTCTAGCCATTTGTAGTGTATGTAAAGACATAGTCAGTCGAGGGAGGGACCTTAACCATCTAGGAACCTCATCCATGTGACATCATTTGACGCGAGTTCATTGCATGGTATTGGGAAAATCAGAAAGTTATGGTAAAAAAATAACAAGTAGTCCATCATCAGCTAGGACCCTTCTCTCACCTACATCCTGACGGCAGCAATCTACACCCACAACACCATCCTCATCAATATCCTCAGTAGCGATCAGAGTTAGTCCTGCATCCAAGTTGCTAAGGCTAGATGATTCCTCCACTATGCTGGATTCCTCTGAAGAATTATTGTGTGTTAGTCCCACTGCTTCTGCTGTTGTTGCTGCTGCTGGGAGTGAATCTTCATCCCAGAAGCAGACCAAGAAAAAGACCAAGTCAATTGTTGTAAACTACTAGTAAACAATCCTTTTCAAGAGAAAACAAGTATGAAAGCTGTCACCCAGTCGCAAAGCTGATCAGACGCCATGGCGACTATGCTCGTATTAGATCTGTGTCCAATATCCACTATTAATGCAGCTGGTTTTAGACAGTTACTTGAGGTCTTGTGTCCCCGTTGCCAAATTCCATCACAACACCATTTCAGTAGAAAAGCTATTCCTCACCTCTACCAGAAGGTTCGTAAAAATGTTATTGGTCTGCAAAATGCCAATCTACCCACTGTACACTTAACCACAGATAGGTGGACAAGCGAAACTGGGCAAACTAAATATTGTATGACTGTAACAGCCCACTGGGTTGGTGATTCGCCTTCACCAGCAGGAACAGCAGCAGCATATATCCAAGTACGTCACATTTTTCAGAGACAGACTACTCTGTGTATCACCGGCATCACTAAGAGGCATAAAGCTGACAATCTGTTACAAAAATGAAGGGATGTCATTGCAACATGGCTTATACTGCTTGAACTCTCCTCAGGATATCATTTCTGATAACGCCACCAATATTGTCAGAGCATTACAGCTGGGTGAATTCCATCACATTCCCTGTTTTGCTCACACAATAAACTTAGTGGTGAAAAGTTTTTTAAAAAAATGACAGGGACGTGCAGGAGATGCTGTCTGTGGCCCGTAAATTATCTGGACATTTCCGGCAATCGGCAACAGCGTGTAGGAGATTGCAGCAGCTACAAGAGCAAATTAATTTGCCCTGTTACCAACTGAAGCAAGAGGTGGTGACAAGGTGGAATTCCACCCTGTATATGCTTCTGCGTATGGAGGAACAGCGAAAAGCCATCCACGCTTACTCCACAAGCCATGACATTGGGAAAGAAGGGGGGATGTATTTTAGTCAAGCGCAGTGGAGAATACTTGCTGTGTTGTGCAAGGTGCTGAAACCATTTGAAGTAGGCCCCTGTGAAGTGAGTTCAGACACTGCTAGCTTCAGTCAAGTGATTCCCTTAATTAGACTTTTGGAAAAACAGCTTGAGAAACTGAAGGAGAAGATTAAACAAAGCAATTGCGCTAAGTATGTCATACTTGTAGATCAAGTACTTTATTCGCTTCGCCAGGATCCAAGAATTATCAAAATCTTGAAATCGGATCATTACATTTTGGCGACTGTGCTTGATCCTCGGTTTAAGGGCTATGTCTTCTCTCCGTTTCCAACTGACCCAGATCTGAAGAGATGCAACAAGCTCCTGGTGAGCAAGATGACAGCGCAAGTGTTAAGTGACAGAACAGCGTCTCCACCTTCAGTTTCTCACTCAACTGCTGCTAGGAAACAAACTTCGCTTTCCCAAGACACCCAGGGATGATGCAGATGACTCTGCAACAAAATTTGATGTCTGGTCTAAAAGAATTGACCAAAAAATGTGAAACCTTTGACGTATCTCCACCTGATTCTACTATCAACATCCAAAGGATGGTAGAGGATTATTTTCACGACAGCATAGAAATAGACACATCAAACAGTCCCTTTACATACTGGGAGGAAAAAAAGGGAATTTGGAGACAAATGTACCAACTCGCTTTGCACTGCCTAAGCTGCCCACCCTCCAGTGTGTACTCGGAAAGAAATTTTAGCACAGTCGGGAACCTTGTCAGTGATCGGCGTAGGAGGCTACTTCCTCAAAATGTGGAAAAGATGATGTTCCTAAAAATGAACTTCCAGTTCCATGAGGAAGGCCTTTCCCGCCAATTACATCAAAATACTGAGACTTCTGTAATGGTGGCTTCCAGCGGTGATTAATGTGTGAGGATGATGTACACACTGAGGGTGAGGCTGAGGATGATGCCATATTGCCACAGTAGAGTTCATTAACAGCAGTGTTACATTAGGTGGCTTAAAGCCATCGTTACCTTGTTTTGTGGGGGCCCAAACAAACCAAACACTTCAACCAGTGGCACTTTTGTGGCTGAAGTGCTTGGTTTGTTAAAGTATGCATGTCCTTTTTAAGATACAACATAAGGGTGGGTCATAGGGCCCAAGGACAATTCCATCTTTCAGCATTTTTCCTTTCAGCTACCGCTGTGTGCCAATGTTACCTACGTGTGCTATATATGGTTGTGTGCTTAGCAAAACTCTTAGAAACCCATTGATGATGCAGATGACTCAGCACAACATTTTGACATCTGGGGCTAGATTTACTAAACTGCGGGTTTGGAAAAGTGGAGATGTTGCCTATAGCAACCAATCAGATCCTAGCTTTCATTTATTTAGTGCATTCTACAAAAGGACAGCTAGACTCTGATTGGTTGCTATAGGCAACAAGCCGCAACATCTCCACTTCTTCAAACCCGCAGTTTAGTAAATATACTCCCTGGTCTTGTCTACTGTAAAAGTATTGACCAGAATTAGTGACACCTCTGCTGTAACTCCACCTGATCCTACTATCAACATCCAAAGAATGGTGGGGGATTATTTTAAAAAGATTTGAACGGTATAAAGACAACAGTTTTATTAACAAAGAAAAACGTTGCTTGCAGAAGTAATGTAAGCATGGATGTCTAAGTAGACGTGTATATGTATTATCTTCCACTTTGCTGCTTTTTCATCAAGTGTTTGTAATCTGCACTTTACATCAAAGTTACCTAACTAGATTATAATTTTGTGGGAATTAGGGCTGATTTGAAGCTCACTGATGAACTGTTTTTTGCTTGGAATTACAATGGCTCTTTTTAGTGCATTGTCTGGCACCCTAGATTGGTGTGTGTCTGATAAAAGCACGCATGCCGGGGGGGTCAGCGCTCGTTGCCATGTATTAGCTGTAGAATTACCTCACTTATCCAAGAAACAGGTGGAGCGATCAAATGAACCATAACTGGTTTCATGATACAAGGACATTTCCATCTTCCTCCGCTTTTCTTTTCTGTCACTGCTGTGTGCCAATGTGTCCTAGATGTGATAGAAACTGCCGTGTGTTTGAGCCATTGCTCTGTCGCTTAGCATCCAGCCAGATTGCTGCAGTATTTGTCCAAAAGTGTATGAAAATAATATTGTGAGGTGGTCAAAATTGACTGCAAATGACTTGAAATTAGTGTTATTGAGGTTAATAATGTAGGATCAAAAAAAAGAGAAAAATTATGTTTTTGGTTTTTTTTTAGCAATTTTTCTAAAAAAATACAGATCCAAAACCACTTCATGGGGGTCAGTGAGCATCTTTAATGTAAATCACACAGGCCCACGTCTGTTTCAGTTAATAATAATATTACAGTACGTTTTGCAAAGGTCATTGTTATATGGTGTCCCGTGAGATACAAATGTTTTACGCGCAGCTTGACTCTTTTTGCAGCATAGGGTGCACCAGTATCAGATGTTAGGGAATTTAGATTGTAAGCTCCTATGGGGCAGGGACTGATGTGAGGGAGTTCTCTGTACAGCGCTGCGGAATTAGTGACGCTATATAAATGGGTAGATGATGATGATAATGGTATGTACAAGACCGGCAAGAGAAATTTGAGCTCCGGGTATAGTGAACTTTTGGGGCCCTCCGCAAAGGGCGTGACCACATTGTGCTGGGGACATTGTCAACATCGGGCATTGATACATATATTGTAATAAATGTAATGTTTTATCACGTCCTCCCAGCCACATTATGACACCCCCAGCCCACTGTACTTATCTATGCTTCTGGTGCTGCTGACATCCATCAGGGTGGGAACTTCCTGTAGAGTGAGCAGGAAAGGTCTTTGTCTCACGAGATTACCAAATCTTGTGATACTTAGAGCTCCTTGGCTTGCTCTGCAGGCTGTGTCCTGTACTATATATTAAAATACTGCGCCCACAAGCACACACTACATATTAAATATAGTTCAATTCTTATCAATGTGATAAGGATTGAAAACTTTTTTTTTTCTTTTCATTTTATGCTGTGGTTGATAAATGTACCCCATAGTCTCACTCTCACGAGGTCTCCTCAGTATGGAGGTTACTAAGGGCCGTGGAAGGACTACAGTGACAGGCTGAGCAGCATTGATCGGGCTGGGAGCACCCCCGCACCGATCAATATTGCCACCGAGCACTTCCAAGGGCCCCCTGGATGTAAGACCTTGGGTTAATGCGGCCCTGGGTAGGGACAGGGAGCCCAGACTCCTGAGCCCTTGGGCACTAGTTACATAACTGACTGGGGATATATGATTTAACACTGACTTTTTAATGAGTGTCACAGTAGTGATAAAAATCTAAATCTGATAAGTAACCACAGATTAGCACTTTCCTATTTCTCTTTTCAGATTTTTAATTGCCAGATTATTACTTATCACTTGTGTGTCTGTATTTCTCTAATTACAGCTTGTACCACTAGACAACAGCCCAGGAACAATATTGATGTCATCTCTCTCAAGTAAAAATGTTACTCACAAATAAAACTATTGTTTACTAAATCAGGCAACAAATGAAAACAGCCAGGGCTGGGACATAGCAGCTAATAATCCTTATTCCTAATAGTCATATATCATCATTTCCCTTCTCTTGTCAGCTTTAAGTACAGATGAGCATATCTCCTATATTTAGGGGTCGCTGATAATTCACAATTTAAGACTATATGGGGGGAATTCAATTGGCCGAGTCTTTTTTTTTTTTTTTGCTCCTGCAGCGTAAAAAAACCCCAAAAAACAAAAAAAACGCACGTGGGTTTTTAACTGCCATAGCGACCGCTTTTAGTTAACACCGCGTTTAAAACTTGTGCAATTCAATTGAAAAAGAGGTAACGCTGTCCCCACACGTTAATCATTGGTGCTTGCGAATTTTTAGGGGAGGATTTAAAGCTGCCAAGCTTATAAAAAAAAATTGGCATACATTTAGTTTGCATTACACAATCTTTCTATTTGATAATATCTACATACAGTACTTTCTTAGCATATTTTTTTTATTTTAGTATTTTTTACTATAGAATCATCTATACCATGTCAAAACACATTAGTACATACATATTCGTTCAAAAAACATGCATAAATATAATTAAGTATTGATTTTTTAAAAGTTATTTTGATGGGATTTTTTCATTATTTTTTTAAAATATAATCAACATTTTCATGTTATGCATTATTGATATACATAGTTTATCTTTTATTTTTTTTTTTCATTATTATATGATTTCAAATAGTTTTCTTAGTTTTTTTTTATTTTTAGCACACCCCCAAAGAGGTGCGAGATAAAACAGCATATTGGCCTGTTTAACGAGCTGCATTAAACAATTGAATAGCTTTTAACACGGCGGGCTCTCACCCACCCTATACTTTCAATAGACCTCCTACTGCAGCGCGATAGAACCGCTTGGGGGAAAAAATGCGTTAAAAATGGAATTAAATCGCGTTATAAATAAATTAATGCAGTGTTAAAAAACAAACAAAAAAAAAACTTGCGGTCAATTGAATTCCCCCGTATTACTGTTTTCAGCGAATAGATACTGAACTATTGTGATATTGGCTCAAATAAAAATAATGATTTTTCTCTACGTAATTTATCAAAGGCAGCATTTTAAGAAGCATTTTTAATCAAAATTCTGAATTTTATTTTTGAGTGTATTTGAAATGTGTTAATCAAATCAATTACTAGCTATAAGAGACAGGTATTGGTATTTGATGTACACCAGTTTAGGCAATATCAGTTAAGTCATCCTTAAATAGATGAGAAAAAGCAACAAGGACCCTAATCTTGTTGGGTATTAAAATGTGCAAACTAAATGAGGCCCGATGTGTATCTCCATCCATTCAGAGTTGGACGCAAAGTCCATTTTAGGCGCATTTACCAAAAAAACACTATCATGCATGTACAGCAAGCACCATATCCGCCTGCATCGTGGACGCAATTTACACTTGTGAGGGCTTGCGTCTTACTACGAGGGAAAGGGCAGAACGCGGAATTGTGAAGGTGTGAATCTGTAAGTAGATCCTCCACGCAGTAAGGTGCAGATGCAACACACGTCAAAAGGGCTACAAGTGTGCGGCAGGAATTAGGTGGCGCAAGTAGCTAGATAGCTGCAGGAACTGTTCACAGCTCGGTAGTGTATTATGAGTGGGATGCAACTGGGGTTGCTTGCCACTGGTAATATCCTACCAAGCTGTGGCACACGCCCACTCCTACAGTCTTAGACGGACTTTGCGTCCGACTCTAAATGAGGCCCAATATACATAAGTTCTTTAATAAATGTACTCTTATTTAACATCTTATTATTGACAATCTCTGTCCCCTCACATCTCAGGATAAACAGAGGCATGTTGGGTTATGAATAAATGTAGATGGGACATATGGACCAGGCAAACGAGGCAGAATTTGCACAAGGGAATCTATTGTGATCTACAGTAAGGACCTGTGGATGTGACGCGCTTTCCACCTCCCAGAATTATCCAAGAGGATTATAATGGATCATGTAATCCTCTGGGAGGATTTGATATCTGTGAAAATGCCAAAAACATTGTGGGGCACGCGTCACGTCTGAGAGCTCTTGTTACAGGTTGCAGAGGGGGTTATGCTTTCCACATTGCTACCAGCAAAGCCAGCCACTATCCATAGCGAACTGTGATAGTCTATGAAGATATTCGGATCCTACAGCTACCAACTTTAACCTGATAATGTGACACATTATTTATCTTCTTTATTGCATAAATTTAAAGTTTAGTTCATTGAATCAGTCGTCTCGAACTTGTGTTAATGCAGTAAAAACTTCAAGAGGTCCCAAACGTGTATCAAGACCTGTCACCCTAGGAATGTGCTTGGCTTGTGGTGCTGAATTCGGATCCCAAAACGCAGAATTTGCATATGGCATAGGAGAGGGGGGACGACGACGACGACACCATTGTCAGCCAGCACACTATTTTCTTTGTCAATTGTGGCATATATTATACTGTGCATTCTTATTATCGTTGTACCTACATAGTAACCGGCTTAGGCTATCAGTCCATCTGCTGTGGAGCTACAGAACGCACTGCCAACTTTTTATGTCCTATGTCGGTTTTATAATCTATTTGTATCTCTCCAATTCGCCCCCTTTGCATTGAATGTGTTAATACCCCGATGATTGCTGTAATGAGAGTGATCTTGATAGTGGGATCAACTGGTTTGTGTACAGTAATCACACTTGTTTTGTCATTGCAGGGTGTGCTATATAGCTTAGCTGTGCACCCCGCTGACTTGGGATATCCAATGCAGGGTGGAAACCTGCTTCCAACTCATTCTGTCTATGAATATGATAATTGATTGTTTAGGTCTATTTAAAGCCACTATTGTGAGCATTTGAATAGTGCAATTTTACTCTTGTTTCTCGGTCACAATGTAGCGTCTATAAAGATCAATGTGCATAAAAAGCAAATATTTATCAGAATATGCTAATGTCTGAAAGTAACTGGTGGTAAAAACAGAATTTGTTTAATAACTTGATTGCAGCTCTACAGGCATATTTGTGTGTCTTCAGTGTAGATGTCAACTTTTGTATTTTATATTATTATTATTATTATTATTATTATTATTATATAATTTTTTTAAAATAAAATAATGGATAATTCTCTTAAAGTAATGGATAATTGTTCAATTCTATATCACCACTAGGCTTACCTTGCAAAATTAGATCTTTTTACCAGATTATATAAATTTCCATGTTTTTTAATTTCATAAGAAAATATTAACCCTTGCACTACATTTACAATGACCATACTATACTAATTATCCCCTTATTTCTCTATCATTTGCACAAATAAGAATTTGTCACCAGAAAAATGGAAATATATAAAATAGCATGTTACAAATGCAAACATAGCAATGACATTATTATCAAAGTTCTTACGATAAATACATTATTTGTAATATAATGGAGAACATATTATGATGTTATTTTGATTGATTGATTTGCAGTCTGTCAACCAGAGTTCTATAGATAAGTGCCCACTTTAAATACAGACTGTGCATGAGATATGTAACATACCTTTCATATCAGATAACTCCTGCATGATCCAGAAGTCTGACATATTTTGATTCAGTTAAGTGGATCTCATCTACAGTGGAGTCTACACAAACACATCGATTGGATTAAACTTGAAGGCAATGTTTTAAACGAACGCTTCTTCTGTAGAATCTGTGCAAAATGATGAAGAGAAAAAAACTGAATTCATATTCAAGATGTAAATAGATATTTATTTATTGCAGCTGTGTATGATGTCTATTGTGTAAATATGATCGAATGCTGCCCTCAATATAACTAATCAACAGGGAGATCAATATATTTCAATTGAGTATTTTTCATATGGGGTTAATTTATTGTGCGATAACATGCTGTTCTTAAATAATCATTACGCAGGGAAGATGTACAAGATAACACAAATAAATTAGTTAACAGGAAAAAGAACCCGACAACAACTCCAAACTATAACGTATTCTAAAGAAGTGTTTCAGAAGTCTTTGTGTAATTATTGATGGAAAAAAATATATTTTTATTTGCATATATCTGAGAACCGGCTGGTAATTTGGGGCCAGAGACCAGTAAGTGAATTCCCCAGTGACCACCGTGAGCTGAGCAGATCTTTGGCCAATGGCTGGAGCAAGAGAGGTGGGAGGGAGGGGGCAGATGCTGGTTTGTATTGAAGAAGGACTTCTGGTCCACTCTAGATTCCATCTCCCCCTCCTTACTTGACTTCCCTTTTAACCCATCTGCCTTTGATTGTCTTCAAACAGTAGCCAGACCCCACAGACAGCACCCGCAGTGGTAAATATATCATCTAATGTAAGAGATGGGTAAGAGAAGGACATCATCAGACACCATACCTTGTTAGACCCCGGGACATCTGAGAGAGGATTGGACTGTAGCAGGACCCTTCTCTACATAAGATTACTAAGGACTTACCAAGACAGTGAGTACCATTTACCAACAAAATATTATCAGGCTACTGGCTGTGAAAGTTACCCCCCCCCCCCATCCCTACTATGTAAGATATGGTCTATCTAACAGCTGAAAGTTTGAAAGTGGATTCATATAAGTTGCCATTTGGATAGTTGCAGGTTTTCTGAACAGATATGTGAGAAACCAATCGGGGGTGTCAATGTTTTCTTAATGTGAAGAGATGTGTTCATTATTTGTGACCTTTTTCTTGACCCCATGTTCAGCAATGTGTGTGTCACGACCCCGTTTTGTTTCACTTATTGGCTCCCATTGATCATGATCATTATATCAGATTCATGAAGATTTAAGCTTCCACCACTCTGCTGCGGTGAAGAGTGTTCATTGATCTTTACAAAAAGGTTATTTTAAGAGGAAACAGAGAGACTGGTTAACCCCTGGGTATTTACATATAGGAGACTGCGGGTTTTTATCGCGTTAAAAATTACAAAGTAATTCCTTTCTTTTAAAGGGAAAAAATAAAATAAACGCGCCTGGTAAAATCAGCATTCACATGGAAGTATGTATATTAAACTTATATTTCAGGGACAAGCGTTTATTGAATACGTTAATGTTACTTTGAGTTTATTTAATTTTACTGGAGTTACCCCGATAAAGGAAATATTTTTTTTACAATATATGACCACTTAAACACTGCGCTTTTTTTCATTCTGTTAGTGAACATAAAATAATTAATGATGATGTTGCTTTTTTTTTTATCTGTTTTCGTCGTTTGTTTTTATTTGCTATTGAAATGATTGTGTAACAGCATCTCTGCTGTAAGATCCGTATGGTTTAAATATTCTATACTTCACGTTATACTCTACTCACAAACTCTCTGCTGTCCTGTACCTATTGCACTCACTTATTTTATCCCCACTCACCTTGTGTATATTACGTCTGAATAGAAGAGCCTCCAAAACAAACAAATGAAAATGAATGCTTTTTTGTTTAGGCACTTGCCATAGGTCACTTGGGTGATCCAAAAAAACACACAAAACCAGTATTTACACCCTCTTAGTCTAATGAAGGGAGGCGACCCTTGTCTTTCATTGGGCTAATGTGTGAAAAAGGAAAATAGAGTACTTCACTTCACTCATGAATCTAATCTGAGTTTTACCTATTGCAGTTATTTTTTATTTAGATTTTTTTTTTTTTTAAAAAAAATCATTCACCAAAAAATAAAATGCGTGTAATCAAGAATAATAAAAATCGTGGCAAAGTCGCAAGCCCTCCACATTGCACACTAATACAAGTTGAATTCAGGTGCGTAATAAAACTAAAATATCACTGTATACTTATTTTGTAATACTGAGTAAGGCATCGGATAAATGCTGTTTACACTTTCCCAATGAAATGTAAATAGACTACTAATGTCATCTACATGTCTGATTGCACCGGTTTCAACTCTGGTGTTTTTTGAAAATACCAAACAAGCAGAACACACATTCCCTATAAGCATCTAAATAAAAGTAAATGTATAATTTTACGTTTACAATGATTATTTTATAAACAAATATTTGTGTTTAGATACGGGATTAATATTTCGATAATCAATAACTCATTATATAAAACGCATAGGCATCAGAAGTCCGTATATAAACGTGCACGGATCAGTAATTTAGCCCCTCTCTCTGCCATAACATTGATAAATCTAAACTAATCACAGGGTGATCCAGCTGGAAAACACTGAAGACAGAATAACAAAATGCGGAGAACGGGCCACTAAAATGTACATAACCGAGTTATTTCCATAAGGATTTAAAATGCTGTCACCCTCACAACATTAATATCATACTTGTATCGTAGATGATTAGACTACACTAAAAAAATCCAAGTGACGTACGATATTAACCCTTTGGTTGTCTGGTTAAGAAAAATTTTATATATTGCTCAAACCTGGCGCAGAATTATACAATTCTCTATTTTACCACTTTATATTTATCATAGAAACAACTATAATAATGACTAAAACCTAAATAAGAGATCATTTATTCATAGTCAATAAATACAGCCATTTGTAGCAAAAGCTTATATCATGGGTATTAAATTACAAACCTGACTAAATATCTTTCCAGTAAAATTTAAATTTATGTAAGTAATCTTTTTGTTAATTTTTTTTTAAATGGCCTGATATGTTTTTCCCACATTATCACCCGATTTTTGATATTTCTTCATTTTGTTTTCGTTTACATTTCGTTACATCCTTTTCTTTTATGCGAAAAGATAGACAACCTTAATTCCCGAATATCTAAAAAGCGAATACAAGTAAGCAAACAGACCTATGTCATACATAAATATTATGATATAATACTTATTTAAATGTATTCATTTGTTTTTATGTCACTGCAAAAATATATATTGTTGTCATTTAAAGTTAATATTTGTATAATTTGCTGGAACTTACATTTCCTATTTTTCTCTGCCTAATATACATTTTACCGTTCCTAATATATTTCTCTACAGTTATTTTGGGATATAAGCGCGTATCATTGACGATGGTAATGCTGCTGATAATATTAATAATTATGTTCTGCAACTTTCAGACAAGGACATCCCAGCCTTGACCCTGGAGCTTACACTTCAATGGCACTGTCTGTACCCAGCACTCTCTCCACTCCCACTGAAAGAAACTTTACTATTGACGGGCTGGCTGTGAGCAATCCTACCATAGCCTCCTATTTCCCTTCATTTATGCCCCCAAACCACTACCTGGGCATCCTGACCAACTCCCATGACATGTTTAATCCTCTAAAATCTCTGGGGAGACTAGTCACCAAATCTTCACCTTTGGGACATATAAACTACAGGAACCTTCCAGCCTTCCTTAATCAGGACTGTCCCCTGCCTGACTCCCTCTTCAACCCTCTCCCCACGACCTACCCAATCTTTGGTAAAGGTCAGTCTGGTCTGTGCAGTAAAGTAGACCCCCGTACTAATGGACAGCCGCTGGGACCACGATTCATCTCTAGCACCCCTGGGAGCCCCAAATCAGGCTCCGGTGCCAAGAAGAGCAAATGCGGCTCTGTGAGTATAACCAGCCCGGAGGTGGCATCTAGCAGAACCTACCACTTCACAGAAGATGACCTACACACTGTACTATATGGATACACGTATGGGCCAGAGATGAAGCGTGCCCACCAGGCCACCCCACAAGCCATATCTGGGCTGCGGATCCCAGATAACCCTACAGGTAAATACTAGAGAATATGTTCAGTGCCCAAAAATTCAGCGTAACTGCTTGAACTCAGGTGGACCAGTGTTGTGACCGGTTTCCACATAGTTAATTTATCAGAGTAATCCCTGTGAGAGCCCATGAATTCTTAAAAAAAATAAAAAAAAATCCTAAACTAATTTTTAGCAATGACAATAAAATAACAATATATATATTTTTACTCCAGCAGGTATGGATTCCCAGACCTTGGACAGAGACGCCCTACAATTACCTGACGGTATATAAATGTTATTTAATTTAACTAACCAAATAAAATGTATGCAGGGGATCGAATTGATGACAAATGTTTGGTTGTTTTCAGGGTTGACTATTTTGAAAACCAAATATGCAGATGTACCCAAATCAGGAGTCTTCAGTACAAACATTATCACCAAAGGGGCCAAGTTTGGTCCGTTTCAAGGAAAAGTGGTTAATACAAGTGAAATAAAAACCTATGATGACAATTCTCTAATGTGGGAGGTAAGTGTAGTGTAATATCCTTCTAATTCCTAATAACTGAACATCTCAATAGATGGATCTCAATATTCCTGAGAAGACAGATTATATATATATATATATATATATATATATATATATATATATATATATATATATATATATATATATATATATATATATATAATATATTTTTTTTATTCGCATCTAAATATGTATTGTCCACATCTAAATACTACTGTATCTAATTACTACTGGTTAAGCCTTCTTATGAACCACAGGAGAACTAGAGTGTGTGAAATATTATTGAAATTATTATTATTATTTTTTTGTTACGGATATTAATATAAAACATATAAAAATATAACACATGAGCTTTAAGCACTAGTCACAGTATGCTGAGCAGCCTGCGACTCGTCAGTAAGTGGAACTACAAGTCCCAGCATGCCTCTCAAACCTAGGCTCTGCAAACCTTCTCTGCATGTGCTAATTCTTGAGCATTTACTGACATCGTTTTATCAGCTGTTTTACAGAACCCTGAGTCTATGGTAAAGCCATAACCATGAGATATCTTTCACCCCCAGATCTTTGAGGACGGGAGGCTCAGTCACTTTATAGATGGGAAGGGGCCGTCTGGTAACTGGATGGCTCTGGTGAATTGTGCCCGGTTCCCGGAGGAGCAGAATCTGATCGCAGTGCAGTGTGAGGGGGAGATCTACTATGAGACCTGCAAGGAGATTCTCCCCAGACAGGAGCTGCTGGTTTGGTATGGAGACTGCTACCTGCAATTTCTGGGCATCCCGGTCAGCCTGAAGGGGATGGATGAGAGCTCACCGACCTTCCAGCAAACTGAAGGTAACCGTGATCTCCTGCCATGCAGAATAAAGGGCACATGTGCTTAGTGCATCCTATTGCCCATTTGTAGAGCTGTCATTTTCCACAGCGCTGTCAAGAATATTAATCCTAGAATAGTAATTAAGTTATGGAAAATACCTGGTGTTCACTGGCTGGCAAATTTTAGTTGATTGGTATGGGGAAGGGGGAGGGAATTGACTCAGTAGCCTATTAGGAGCATTTTAAAGGGAAAAAAATGCAGGTGACCCAGCTCGGGGTAGCCCACTATGGGGCCAGCCTGGGGCCCCCCTGCCACGTCTACCCCGATTGTGTTACTTTGTTCTTGATAGACAGTGTTCTGGTATTGACAAGTAAATAGTGTTTATCTACACATCTGCTTTAATCTTTACAAGAAAATCTAATTGTCAGCTCAGTAAACCCAGATTACAACAGGCTGCTTAATTGTTATTGACATTAGCATATTCTGATTAGCATTATCTGTTAAGTAATTATCTCGCAATGATTTTTAAAGTTATTAGTTATCGGAATATACATCTCACATTATCGTTCAATTTATGGATCTACTTGTGTACACTATGCCGTGACAATAAAACAACACAAACAAACATAAAACATATACGGAGAACGCACAAACAAAAACAGATTATAAAAGCTAAAACAAAACAATAGTCTGAAGTTAAAAAAAACAGACTGAGGAGGAAACAGGTGACTGTAGGAAACCGCTGTGTAATACGAGAATCGCATATAAAGGACCATTATAAAGTGGTATTGATATGATTTAGGTATAATTTGCATTTAGCTTATTGTTTCGCCTGTTTTATTAAGATTCCGCAGAGGGATACAAATGTGAGAGATGCGGAAAAGTGTTCGCCTACAAGTATTACCGTGACAAGCACCTGAAGTACACCCGGTGTGTGGACCAGGGGGACAGGAAGTTTCCCTGTCATCTATGTAAGAGGTCGTTTGAGAAAAGGGACAGACTGAGGATCCACATTTTACATGTCCATGAAAAGCACAGACCCCACAAGGTGCGTTCAGTATATTACCTCTTGTTCCTTATTCCAGGTCTAACCGCATCCAAAGGACTCGCTGGATTTATTATTCAGAGTTACAAATCATGTACTACTGACACCTGTAGCGTTAGGAATCCCTGACCCCAGTATCTAATACCAGCAGGTTAGTCTGGTGGAAAATCACTAAAATACTCTATTAATCTGCTGTTTAGGGCAATCTTCTATTTCACACCTACAACTAATTTAATCCCCACTTGAGTTTGCCCCATCTCTTCACCTCCACCATGTCTGATCTTATTTGGCTTTAAATAGGTTGCTTATGTTTTTATAAATGGCACCAAGTGAGTTTCCAAACTAGAGGTAGAATATCTGTGACTCTCCAGCTATTGTGGAACTACAAGTCCCAGCTTAACATATTTATTAGCCTTTACAATTATTTGCATAGTGCTATAAGTCACATCAATGTCTGCCACAAACCATTAAAATACCACAAACATCAGTTTAGCTAAGAAGCCAATTAACCTTCCAGTGTGTTTTTAGACTCTGTGGAGGAAACTGGAGTACACAAATATTGGGAGTACGTACAAACCCCAGATAGTGTGAGGCAGCAATGCTAACCACTGAGCCACGGTGCAGACCCTGCTGTCCACCTATTATTACCACGAAGAGATCATGAGCAGCAATGAGGGGGTTTAGTTGTCCTTCTTGAGCATCTCCACTGTAAGACACATCCTAGCAGAATACTGTGATTTATGCTCTTAGGTCTGCTGTAATAAATTAGTTAATCCCAGTCACGGGTGGCTGCCATTATCTCAGTAGGGTTTGGCTGCAGGCCCCTTATTTAGATCTGAAAGGCTTGTAAACTGAAATAGATCCAGGTCTGGCTCATTGAGACACACTTCCATTTCACGGGCCAGCTTACATTATTTAACAGTTCAGTTGGCTGAGATGAGTTTCTTGAGTGTTTTACACATATTTTGAACTAATGCATTGTGTGTAATATTAGAGATGTGTCTAGGATCAATACACGATCCTTCCTCACTGTCCTACACTGAGCCAGGAAGACTCTACAACCAGCAGAAGCAGATCATTGATAGAGTCCAAATACCTTTTTTATTTTTATTTATCTACTTTTAACATTATTAAATGTGTCAAATTGTAGCAGTGTGTTTTACTGTATTTTTTTTTAAATTCTAGATATATGTATTAGTAAATTATTCCACCTTTTTATAGTATTTTTTTTTTTTTTTTAACCTCCCCTCTCGCATGATTTATTAGAATCCCTCCCTGATATCCCCTCCTGAATTTTCAGTCCAGGGTAGGCCACAAGCCATCCCCTATGTGGAGCTACCACTTGCCCTCGCTAATGTGTCAGTTGTCCAATGACATTTGAGCTCTGTGCCCAGAGCATCCTACTGGGACCTAAATATAAGTGTCGGAATGACAGGATCACAAGGTGGAGCTGACATAGGGCTCAGCTCATGGCCTGTGAGTTGGGCACTCCGTTGTCAGGACCTGATACAAACATGAACCCCCTACTGCATAAATGAGGGGGTGCCAGTGAGGCGCTGGAACTTTGTCTAAACATCTGATATAAAGGTGGAAATAGCCTTTTAAGAAAATGTCTAAAAAATGAAGTGGCAACATCTAGAGAAGCAGTGCACAACCTGTGGGCCGGGAGCCCATGGGTTCCAGAATATATTTTTGGGGCCCCCGATGGTCAGATACACTATACATTCTATCAGCAATGGTCTCTTTATAGTTCCACGACAATGGCACACTGATACTTGGGTTTCCAGGACAATAGCACAATGATATTTGGGGTCCCAGAACAATGACACATTAACACTTGGGGTCCCACATTAATAGCACACAGAGAATTGGGGTCCAAGCTAAAGAAAAAAAAAGTTTGCGAATCACTACCCTATAGATCAAAGGTGTGGAAGAAATTGTTATAAGGGAGATGGTCTAGAAGTTACTCTGTGTAAACCACTATTATAGTGTATGTTATACATTTAATATTTTATGTGTTTTTACTCAGACTGACTGAAAAAACTTTGACTAAGGCTAAGTACACACTACAGGAAATTACTCCCTATGTGAGATCCTTAACGATTTTACCAATGACTAAAAGTCCCGATCAGCATGGCGATTCATGTGTGCTGGTAGGGAGTACGTACACACTGCAGAATTTATCCAACATCCTTCCAACCTTTAAAGAGATCTTTAGTCCGTTTATAAAATCAAATCAAACAATACGATGAGCTTTGGAACTATAATCGTTGATTGTGGGAGCGTACACTCTAATGCAATACTGGGCTGAACGCTCGTTTATCATGTGATTGGCCTGATAATGACTGAAAAACATGCAGTGTGTACCCAGCATTACTTGACTGTCACTAAATGTAACCATGCTCAGAGTTTACACAATCTCTTCTGGTAACAATGTCCGGTGTATTTTGTTTATTTCAGTGCACAGTTTGTGGGAAGAGTTTCTCTCAATCCTCCAGTCTCAACAAACACATGAGAGTTCACTCTGGGGAGAGACCTTACAAGTGTGTGTATTGCAACAAGGTAAGTTACAATGTTGCACCTAACTATAGCTTTGTTTTTTCATGAACTCTCACTTGTCTTCATCTGATGTAGGTATAAATGAGCAAATTATGTATTTAATATAATACTGCTTAGCCAATGCGGTTTATACCTAATGAATTGCTATAAAATATCTCCTCCTCTTGGCTAAAGAAAATCTCTGTAAATGCCTCTAACATTCGTCATGAAACTTCTCCTTCTCTAATCACTAGTGGCTAGAATATAAAGTCTGCATCCTTGTTGAATACGTAGCAATTTCTACTATTTTACTTTCCTTTATTGGAAATGATATTCATGTAACTGTACATGGTGAAACATTGAAATCTCAATTATCAAAGTTTGTAAAAATTATGTTTTCACACCTGACATCAATGCTATTATGGTCAAACCATTAAATTCATTACAAACTTCAGATTTCATGATAACTTCTTTACTGTTAATTTTCACCTAATTAAAATTTAACTCCTTTTTTAATTCCCTCGTCTCACTTTACATTTTACAAACAGATCCAATAATGTAACAATTTCTTTTTCTGCTTTCCCCAAGAGTACAGCAATTTTGTGAAATAAAATCCTAAGAAATAAACAAGAGACGGTGGCTTATGGTTAGCACTTCTGCCTCACAGCGCTGGGGTCATGAGTTCGATTCCCGACCATGGCCTTATCTGTGTAGAGTTTGTATGTTCTCCCCGTGTTTGCGTGGGTTTCCTCCGGGTGCTCCGGTTTCCTCCCACGTTCCAAAAACATACCGGTAGATTAATTGGCTGCTATCAGAAAATTGACCCTAGTTTCTCTATCTGTCTGTGTGTGTTAGGGAATTTAGACTGTAAGCTCCAATGGGGCAGGGACTGATGTGGGTGAGTTCTCTGTACAGTGCTGCGGAATTAGTAGCACTGTATAAATACATGATTATGAGATACAATATTCTTAATGGTTCAGATACCCCAATATCTAAAGACCACCCTTTCTCCCCTCACTAAACAGTGACAATATAGCAGCCGCATTCCTTTCCTAGTGAGGTTGAAGCATACCATTATTTCTTGTAAACATCAAAAAATACCTCCAGCCACCAGAAAAACAAGCTATGTTCATTATATTCCCTTTATACTTCTTCCACTATATACAGATCCTTTGTTATTCAAGAGGAGATCTATTGAAAACCTTCAGTTCCACACTCTCTATGTAGCTCAGCTCTGGGTCAGTTTTACCTGTTTCAATGTAACAATTACTTTCTATTCAGTAAATGCAGAGGACTAAACATAAACAAGAGTTGATGAACAGAGTGAAGTGTATATTGTTACTGGTCTAGAGAGCAGTCACCCACATAAACTACTGAAAATAACTCCTTAAGTCCATCTACCTGTAAAATGCTAATGGAGTTTACAAATACATGTCATTGAAATGTATATGATCCAAAATGTGTGCAGAAATTGTCTTGCCCTAGGTTATAGTGAATGAATGCTCCTGAAAATTCCAATTGTGCAACCACAATGCACTTTCCTTCTTCAGGTTAACTGAATTGGTTGCTCCTACACATCAACCTCTAGGATCAATATTATAAGTAATATAATGTTCTGCTCTTCCCTGTACACTGCAGAATGATGCTTCTATATCCCTGTGTGGTAAACACTGGATAGATCCATTAAGCTTCAGAAATACAGGTTACATAGCAAACAGTTTGTCCAACAGTTCCAGGAACTTGCTGGAGTGAAAGAGATACAATTGTTTGATAGCTGTTTATAAGTAATAATTTTAATTACATTTGGCTTTCAGTTACCCAAAAACAATAGGTGGTAAACGCACTCGCATACAATACAGCATCATGGTGGCACAATGGTTAGCATTGCTGCCCTGCAGCATTGGTGTCATAAATTAAAACTTTCCCAGAGCACTATCTCAATTAAGATTTTATTTTCTCTTTACAGTCATGTTGGTTTGCTCCTGTAGTTCAAAAATATACTGGAGAGTAAATAGTCAGCTGTCTATATTGACACTAGTGACCCTTTGTTTGTGCATATACTAAGGAAATAATAAGTAACGTACTTTGGGACAGGGACTGATGTATTGAATAATAATTTCTGTTTGCAAAGCATTGCATAACGTGTTGGTGCCACATAAATGGATGGTTATAATAATTGGGTTCTTTGATAGCGCTAAGACCACCTGGGCATAACCTGTCTGTATTTAGAAATTGCTCTGCTCTGTGGCCCCCTGCAGCTGAAGGACACACCTTTTAGATTTGCATATTAAGCTCCATTAAACAATAGTGACAGCATTTTAGTTCTGCACACATCTGCAGTTATAGGGGCTTAGTTACACCTGTAAAGCGCCATAGCTCACTCTGTCCCGCCATAACATGTGTGCTGCTCTATTTAAGCTCATAGGACCTCATTTAGGGTCGGACGCAAAGTCTGTTTAAGAAGTGTAGGAGTGGGAGTGTGCCGCAGCTTGGTAGGGTATTACAAGTGGCAAGCAACCCCAGTTGAGTCCCACTCTAAATACCCTACCGAGCTGTGAACAGTTCCTGCAGCTAGCTAATGCTTGCCACTTAATTCCTGCCGCACAGCTTTAGCCCTGTTTTGACGTGTGTTGCGTCTGCGCCTCACTACGACTAGGATGTATTTACATGGTCACGCATTCACAATTCCACGTTCCTCCCATTTCTCTCGTAGTGAGTTGTAAGCTGTCGCAAGTGTTAATTGCGTCCAAGATGCAGGCGGATTTGGTGTTTTCTGCACATGCGTGATAGTGTTTTTTTTTTGTTTTTTTTTGTTGTTGGATGCACCTAAAACGGACTTTGTTTTTGCACTTTATGGACCTCATTTAGAGTCTGACACAATCGTAATAACTTTATAAATGTGCTATCCTCCATAGTGCACTCCCTGCTGTAAATATCCCCATTGTATTCTCTTCATTGCATGATGCTTCAGAACATTCAATCTCTTCTCTTTCCTGTCCCCTCAGGCATTTACAGCATCCAGCATCCTCCGCACCCATATCCGGCAGCATTCGGGTGAGAAGCCCTTCAAGTGCAAACACTGCGGCAAGGCCTTTGCCTCCCACGCGGCACATGACAGTCACGTGCGCCGCACTCACATGAAGGAGAAGGGCTATTCCTGTACAATGTGTGGACAGATCTTCCTGGAGATTGAGGAGCTCCGGTTTCACATGCAGATTCACTCTGCTCTCTAGCCACTCCTCTATCTGCCCACCTGCCCATCTGATGTTGACTGTGCCAATTGTATTTCATTTGCTTCGTGTCTTTATTATTGCAATTATATTGTTTTAAAGCCAGGGGAGGGCTGGAAAATTTTAGCCATGGAGGGCAAGACTTGACTCAGCAGCCTATTGGACACATTTTAAATGGGGAAAAAACAATGCAGGTGACCCAGCCCAAGGTAATCCACTATGGGAACGGCCTGGGGGGCAGATGCCCCCCAACCCAGCCTGTCAGTGATTATAGCAGATATTATATGTAACTAAAATCCTGGAATATAATACATTTTATTTAAATAATTCTGGATATAGAACCAGATGCTTTTTATTTATAATGTTTATTTATTTACGCCGTGTAGCGGAGGACAATATCTTGTACATAATTTGTTAAATATATACAGATTACATGGAGTTTATAATGTATTTATGATTTTTAGTCAAGTGGGAGATTTCTCCATTAAAGACAGACTGGGCAACTAACCTGTAAACCACATGTAGTTTCTCCAGTCAAATGTCATTGTTGTAATGTGCTGATATTTGTCCTTTGGGTCTCTTGCATTATGTTGTACAGAGCGGCCATTTTATAGAAGTCCTGCCAAGGTCCTCTGGTAATTTTTGGAGTGATCTTTGAACACTTAAGGATATATTTACTAAACTGCGGGTTTGAAGAAGTGGAGATGTTGGCTATAGCAACCAATCAGATTCTAGCTGTCACTTGTAGAATGTACTGAATACATGATAAATAGAATCTGATTGGTTGCTATAGGCAACATCTCCACTTTACTAAACTGCGAGTTTGAAAAATATACCCCTTTTGTCTGTTCTACAATCAGTAAGGGTTATTTACTTGACATAACTCAAAGGTGCAACTCCTTAGAGCAAAGTTGGCAAATAACCCTCAGTATGTTACAGTGAAATGAGGTCAATCAAACAACATAATTATCAGAGCTACCGTATTTCCCCATGTATAAGACGCACCTTTTAGTAGTAGCACTTACCCTGTCAGATGACTCCTCTGTCCGGTAAAGTCTTCTCTCTGTCTGATCCTGATGCTGGAAACCCGATTAAGGTTCTCTCTGCGATGTCCAGATGTCCTTTCAGGACCTTGACAAGGTCCTGAAAGGACATCCGGACATCGCAGAGAGGACCTTAATCGGGTTTCCAGCATCAGGATCAGACCGAGAGAAGACAGAAGACTTTACCAGACAGAGGAATCATCTGACAGGGTAAGTCAGAATTCACTATAGCGTTGTCTCTCCTCTGTATAAGCTGCACAAATACTCTGTGAAAAAATTGAGGATAATGTTTATCCTCAATTTTTTTAACATGATTTATATAGGTGCGTCTTATACAGTTTAGCGTCCTATACATGGGGAAATACGGTATGTAATTGTTTGCTTCCAAAGTAGTAACTGGTAGAACAAATGAAAACCTTTTTTAAAGCTATTAAGACAATTTTTATGTATTGGTTCATGGATGAATATCCTTTTATTAATTTATTTCTTTATTTATTTGTAAAAGCGCAGTCATTTCTATGTATAATATATATGATCATTTATATAAGATCTTGTAAATACATTGACATAAGCTCCTGTTCTATAGACCTATGTCCACACGGATGTTTCCCTGAGCATTGTAGGAGTGAATGAGAGTGTGCAGAAACTTCTGAAGTTGCCTCAGTACTTGCTCTCCTTCACGCTCCATCATGACCAACTTGCCCAAGATAAATGTTCATGTGGACACAGTACAATAATTAGAAAAATAGTGAGATCCAAAACAGCGCTTCACTTTTAACAGCTGCCCGCTGGAATTCAAGGGGAATATACACAAAATTCCCAACAGATCAGAGTGTAAACAATAATAATAATAATGTAGGTTTTCTAAATATTATTGTTTACACAGTACAATAATTATTTATCCCTTTCTCAGAAATGTGGCCTATTCTATGTAGAAATCAGGGTGCAGCTTGTAAGTGGTTAATGTGCGTAATCCAACCTCATTCAAGGTCTGAGAAAATGTGACTTCCCGGTAGCTGGAGGTGGCTAAGAAAGATGTCTATCTAGGCCTTGCTCCCACATCAGAATATCGGGCATCTCGGTGTAAAATGGTGACCGGTTACCTGTCAGTCAGTCAGCCCCAGGATGACAGCCTGGGAAGTCTGATCTCCATGTGCTTTCAGACATTTGTAGAAGCTTCAGCAATTTGATGCTCATCGATCTTATGTCCTGTGGTATAATGCTGGATGTCTCTCCGCCTTTCAGCTCAGTGTAATAAAAAGCTTTAGCATTATTTACATAACAATATGAAGCTGCCTAAAATGTAATATGACATTAAACAATGGTTATAATTTAACAGTGTTTTGAATCTTGGCACTACTTTCACATTGCAATCACAATCTGGCATGATGGGCGTTGGAGCAAGGACTTTATTCCATGTTAAACATTATTTAAGTTATCAATGTTTGGCGGGACAGGGTAATGTATATGGTATGTTTGTGTCGGATGAATATTATTTTGGTGTTTTATAGTAGAAGTTCTCAGGGACGGCTTTGAGCCCCTTTGACAAAGATAAGCTGGTTCATGGAACCTGGTTGGACAGATAATAATGAATTCTTTGTAAATCAAATGCGTAAAGTCATCTGATTTATTCATTCTGAAATATCGCCTATGTTTTGCACTGTTGATGATATCTCAGGACTGTATAAATATGGAGGAGTGGGAGAAAGACATAAGCATTCTGTGGCTGTGGAACTATAAGTCACAGCATGCTTGGACGTTTCACAACACTTGGGGAGCCGCAGGTAAACTAACAGGCCAGTGAGAGATTGGGATGAAACGGCAGGACCTAGATATAATGTTGATTACTTAACATGCAGAAATCAGACATGGAAGCAGGAATATATACATATTATAATAGTATTTCAAATATAGACCACATCTACAACAGAGAAATATATTGACAGGATAGACTGGAACAAATAATTTTTCTTCCAATGAAAATATAAATATATATATATATATATATATATATATATATATATATACATACACACACATACTGCCTATTTGCACATCAGGTTTTCAGTTAGCAAATTATTATTTTTGCAAATTATACATAATGCTGATTAAAATCTACTGATTTATTTTGCACAAGTTTCTTCTCTTGAATCAATTACATTTTACCATGATCTGAATGCTGGTATTTAGGCATTCTGACCCCTACACCAAATAGTCATATATATGCAGGGCCGGTGCTAGGGTCCTTGGCGCCCAAGGTGCACTTTAAAAATCGGCTCCCTCCTCTCCACCTCTTTCCTTACCTTGCCTCAACACCGCCGCCTCTCTGCTCCGTCTCATCCCCTCCACTCGCTGACACTGTCGGGCCGTGATGATGATGTCACGCCCGACAGTCAGTGAGTGAAGGGGAGGAGTCGGAGCAGAAAGTCGGCGATGGAGATCTATAGCCCCTCCCCCCTCCCCGTGGATATATCGGAAGCTGTGCGGCGGCCGTGAAAGGTATGGTCAGCGGTCGCCGCACGGTTTTAAAGTAATTTTATTTCTAAGGCGCCCTCCAGAGCCCGGCGCCCTAAGCAAGTGCCTAACCTTGCCTAATGGGAGCGCCGGGCCTGTATATATGGGAAATAAATGGTGTACAGCAGAATGTTTAATAACTTAATTATATAAATGTCTTGTTTGTAATTTGCTATGGGATTTGTGGACATTTTATTTGATTACGTTTTTAATATACCAATCCGTTTTCGAGCTTTCAGTAATATTAATCTGTAATTGTGTCAATTTATTTTGTGCCATCAAACACAAAACAGTGTTTATTAACTGTCTCCTTAATGTCTCTGTCTGTAATGGCATTTTATGTTCTTTAGAAATAAAGAATACAATAAAGTCATAAAGCTTGTTAGGCGCGTTATATTAAAGCCTCTTCCATATTCATTTTTCCCTGGAGAGCGTATGTGGGTGCTGTGACTATTTTCAGTAGATTTTTCATGCAAACGTACTGCATATTTCTACAACAGAGAATAGGAATCTGCCTGAGAATTTCATCAAATCTGCTAGAAAAATGTGTCAATGAGCATGAAAACTAGCATCAAAAAGGTGTATATATGGCTTTAAAGACAATTGTGCAATGCTTATTTGCTTTATACAGCATATTGCAGACCCAAACATTCGGAACCTTTGCCTGTTGTGTTTACAAGCATTTTTTCACAGCAATTTAAAGTATCAGCACAGTTAAGGATTCTATATAAACCCACTTTCAAAGGACATTCACTGATACTGTTTCTGGTTTATCACAAACATATCTTTTTTTTTTTTTAATGAAATTAAGATTTCAAACCTACTGCTAGGCTATCTCTACTGGAGGTCATAGTACATACTCCCATAGCCATTGCTTGTTAATCTGTCCTAAATTCGTAATTGTGTTCCCCATACTTTTATGCCATAATATCTAATGACCTGCAATATTTTTACTGGGAAAATCTAGTTGGACTAAATAGCAAAGGGTATAAATACAGTCCTGGCCTTGCTTCCTTGGATTATCATGTGCACCCATGATGGCTGTATTGCTCTGATATTACTAAGGGGAAGACTTGCATGAGGAGCAATTATCCTTCATACCACGATTATGATCAGGGAAAAACCGTGACCTCATTCAGTGCTCCACTTAGTGTAGTCAGCAGAGCAGTCTCTCTATAGCACCTATGTTCCTGTAATGCTGTTTTCCAGATGTCACTGGTCCTTACAATTAAGCTGGGTACACACTACAGAACTTTCCACCAACTTTTAATGCCGATCGATTTTTACATAGTCCGATCGCTCGGTCCATGGACTGCATACACACTAGCCTTGTTTTAGAAGATAAAGGGAAGAGTGGACGTCCCTTTAGCGACTTTTTACAGCCATGTTGTCGTGAGCAATGATTGCACTTTCGTACACATTGGTTGGAAGTTTATACACACTACACAACGGAAACGAGATTGGAACTAAAATATTTAACGGTACGACCAACCAAATGAGGCGACAATCGTCATTTGGGCAGACTTTCGACCATCGTGTCACTACACACAGTAACCCGACTTTTGAACGAGTGGTCGTATGTCGGCTGGTTGAGCCGATTATTGGACAAAAACCCTGTAGTGTGTACCCAGCCTTAGTAACATGTTCTCTTTAAGCTGTGACCATGAGGGGGTAACTTATATGTCCTGTCCCCATTCAAAAAGTCTTTAGCCTTCTCAAAATGGCACCATATTATACACAGCTAATGGACTGCAAAAGGGGGTCCTCCATGGAAGTTTTCCTGGTAATTCCAAAACATGCAGCCCATATAAAGCTCCAGAAATACATCTGGTGACAGACTGACTGATCTGACCATAGACTGTACAATGTCAGGTGATGGGAGGTTTCTACAGAGATACTGACCATGAGAAGTTTGTTCTGGGAACTGATTATCTAACAACTTGCATAGTCATAAATGCATATTGTTATAACAGTGGGACAATGTATACAGAGCCATTTATAGCTATTTGCTTTAAAGACTCAGTGAAATTACTTCTGTTTTCAATCCATCGGTTACTGTCATAGTGAACTAGCAACCACACAGAGCCATGTATCATCATCATTTATTTATATAGCACCACTAATTCCACAGCGCTGTACAGAGAACTCATTTACATCAGTCCCTGCCCCATTGGGGCTTACAGTCTAAACACACACACACCAAGCAAACATGTAGATAATACAATGAGGTTGGAGGAGAAGCAATGGTATAGAGACATGAGGGCCCTTACCCTCCTAAAGGGAGGGTAAGGTGATTTTATTTCCGTGCTTGAAATTGACTAAACCATCTAGAACATGTACATTCCTGCCCTCCTCCACACAGGTCCAAGGCTCACTAATAATATAAAAGCTGTTCTACATTATGAAGGGTAAAGAAGGAGCTCAAAGAACTAGACAGTAAGGTCCAATAAGAAAGCAGACCTTACCAGTAAAATGGGGCTTATTATGAACTGGCCTTTTTGTATTTTATTTATATATATATTTATCATCATCATCACCATTTATTTATATATATGTTTTTATACATGTTTGCAGCTGTTTAAGTTTTTTTTTTGACTAAAAGTTCTAAAATTTATGCCAGTATTCAATTTTAAATGCATTCCATCTTGCCCCAGTTTGTATTTCTGTGGAAACAAGTTGTGCCATGGTCAAAACATATTGGGCCTCATTTAGAGTCGGACGAAAAGTCCATTTCAGACGCATCCTGCACATTTGCACTGATGGGGCATGTGCAGTAAGCAACAGGTCCCTGCAGTTCCGTCCGCTTTTCAGACGCAGTGTACACTGCGACAGCTTGCGTCTCAGTACGAGGGAAAGGGTGGAGCACGGAGTTATGTAGGCGTGACCATGAATAATTCAGATACTATGGGCGTCTACCCGCAAAACTACCCTAGTCGGATCAAGACGAAGGCGGAACACACGTCAAAACAAGACTTAAAAAGTGCGGCAGGAATTAGGTAGCGCAAGTAGTTAGCTAGCTGCAGGAACTGGTCGCAGCTTGGTAGGGTATAACAAGTGGGACGCAACTGGGGTTGCACGCCACTCCTAATACCCTACCAAGCTGCGGCACACTCCCACTCCTACTCTTTCATGGAAGTCTTAGACGCACATTGTGTCTCCAGCTTTCAGCTTAACTGAGAAGCCGGTTCAGAAGAAAATACAAAACGTTGATATTGAATAGACCGTTTATTCTAAAAATAAATGAAAAGTTGATCAAGACTCACTGTCATATTTCCATGAAAACCTTTCCGAGAACAATAAATAAATTACCCTTTTAAAAATACAACAAAAGCAAAGTAATTAACTGAGAATTGACTTTGTTCTCAGTATATACAGCACAGAATTATCCACATTCAGAGGTGTCATCTTTCCTGATGTGCCAGATCTGATGTAAATCACATGTATGATTTGGTGTCTCTTACAATTAGTTTTCATGTTTGGGCTGAAATTGGTAGAATGGGAGGTTTGTGTCATGAATGTGACAGCTGCCGGGATGGCTGTGTCATCTGTGTTATCTGTCTATCCAGGTGACAACTTCAATATTCCATTTCAAAGCTGCAGTCTCCACATGCCCACCAAAGTGAATGGACCCCTGGTCTTTAATGGGCAGTTGTCAACTTCTTTAATGCATTGCACCACGAAAACTTATTTAAATGAAAAGACTGGCTCCATATATACACATAATAATTATATCATATCTACCTTACTGGAGGTGAATATGATATATATTAGTGGTTGAAACATCTCTTTTTATATATATATATATATATATATATATATATATATATATATATGCGTGTGTATGTATTTATTATGCCTTTCCTCTTAAAATCTCATTGTGCGTCTCCCGTTCCATCTCATTGGATTGTCACCTACACTGAAGGTAAGCCTCATAGTATGGGAACCATGGCAGTAGATATTTGTATGTAATATTGTTTTTTATATACTCCTTTTTGGTGATTAAAACAAAAATTGGGCAATTACAATATTTTATTATGTACAAAGTGGGCAAAGTTATCTCTTTCTCCCTCCCCCACAGAGTTACAGTGCAGTTACCTATTGTTAGATATCACTTCCACACTCCAGCCTTATGGGTATGCTCTACAGAGCAGGGGGGCTGCTCTGTTTGCCTTGTCAGTCGATTGGATTTGTGTATTTTGGGCAGCAGTGAGGGTCCTTAGAAGTTTAATCTGGTACACTCCCAGAAGGTTTCCTGTATATTTGTATGGTCACTTACATTAAAGCAGGGGCTTCCTCTGCTCAATAGAGGTGGAATATTCATGTACATTACTGTAAAATATTGATTACTCTGCTCCTAAGGGAATTGTGCCCAGCTGTTGGTTCAGCTTTAACTAACAAGCTTTGCTCAGCTGCTATTCAGTCAACAGTTTGGGGGTAGAGCTGTTTATGACATATACGGTCAATTCTGTGATCAAAAACAACTTTTGGCTATGTACTTATCTGACTAACAGCGTTAATCGCACATATGTGATGCAAAAACATTAACTTAGTGCACATTTGGCATAGGTAACCTTTAAGCAGTTATAAAGCTACAATTGCCAGTAATCCAGGGCATGCTGGGACCTCTAGTTCTACAACAGCTGTAGCGGCACAGGTTACCAACCTCTGCTGTACATGACGTTTGATGAATGCTAAAGATGAGGATGTAAAAGCTGCAAAGAAAAGTCAAGCACAGCAATTAAAGTGTAAATAAAATGTCCCCAACCCAAGGTCCTGTAATTTCTACCATAACTGTAGATTTAGCTGTAGACGGTCTTCCAGTAATATGTGAGTAATATCACTCAGCCTCACACACCTGGTACCTGGCACTAGATCTGTGAATCAGCGTCTGATGTACCATGTTCTCAGGCTGGGACTTGCCCTTAAAGCTGTGGTGGGTCCCAGGGCAAAATAGTTCTCATCTCCATGATGGGCAGTGCCCAGGTATCTTGATAGTGGACATAAGAGCTGGTTAACTGGCCTCTGTTGCGCCATTCCTATGACACCAACCTTGCCCGGGAACCCACGAGGGTTCAACAGAACAAGCAAACAGATTTAGTGATACATACATGCCCTCCCCCACCACCACAAAAACTCAACACTACTCTGTATTAATGTGTATTTAGCATTTGAAGGGTGTTTTGAAAACACATAGGGAGAAATGTATCGCACTGTGTCTTTTTGGGTGGCTTAGAAACCGCAACATATTGTCCAGTGATTTGGTAAACCTCACATTGGTAGGCCCTTTCAAAACAGCTAAACTGACGCGTAGTTTGGATTTTTTGGAACTGTTTGTGATAGGCTAGATAGAACAAACAGCATATTCTACCATTCACAACATATGTGCAGGCACCATTAACTTATGAAAAGGGTAAAATTATATTATAATGAAGTTATTGGGGCAAAATTAATTTTTTCATGAAATTAAGGAGCTAATATTATTTTATAGTGAAATTAAATGGGCAATATTATTTGGCTGCTAATGGGGGCAATAATTAATGATGACTGGTGTTCCTGTGCAAGCTGGCACTTGCAGTGCCACACAAAGTGCTCTATATTTTGAGAGCATTACCCTTGTAACCACCGGCCAGGGGTAGCAGGAGGAGCCCAGTGCTACTCAGCATTGAGTCGGTATTCTGTAGTTGCAGGGGTCCAATAATTTTTTGCCCCCCTAGAGAACCGTGCTTGATGATCGGTAGACTGGACTTTAGAGTATGGAAGAGGTAAAGTATCTAGTTAAATTGCATACGATTTGTCCTGCAGCGCCTGCTGTTCATGGATTTACAAACTGCAACACACTGGATGCAGTTTTAGCCTCCAAACTTCAGGATAATAAATACTGTGATTAGGATCTGATGTGTTTCTGTTTACAAACCGCATGTAAAACCACACTTTATTAAATCTCCCATAGTGTTGGTAGCAAATTGTCACCAAAACTCCCTACTAGGGAAAGAGAAAATGTATTAAAAAAATTGAAAAAGGGGTCACTTATTGCTTCCATATTTTGTACAAAAAATTGGGGATGTGTGCCTGAATTACTCTACAGTACTTCCACCTTTTTAGGTTCTGCTAGAAATTATCAGAAGAACCTTGAATGTGGATATAATTGTCAAAATTTGCCATTGAAATAATATCCTGCCCATGTTCTACAGTGTAGTGTGAATGTGTGTTTAGTGCTGCCAGGGAAACTATAATTAAAAACTGATCGCCACAAAATGTGTAACTAAATCAACAAAGAATAACTCCTAAATATATTTTCCTCACCTTGGCTCCCACAGAATGCCTAATTCCCATACGTTCTAGATTAAACCCTACTTATAAATTCCTAGAGCATTCATAGGCTTAAATCTTCTAAATATTGGTTCAACCAACAGATTGCTGGCCTGTACTGTGTGCAAACAATGGGTACACTTTACAGTAGCTATACACTGTCAGATGACTTTAACATGCTGTTTTGTACTTGCCTTCTTGCAAGTTTTACTAAATACATTGATTTATCTTTACGGCTTCCTTCTGTTCATTGCCTTCATGCTAGATTATCAAACAGAGAAGCTTTTATTGTGTTGCCCCTGAATACGGCGTAGCTCTGCTCTGCCCTTTGCAGAGATCATGATTGTACCCAAAGAGCAGATTTGTGTGATATAAAAATATGTCTGAAGACCACAGAAGAAAGTAGGAAAGATAAACCAACATAGTTAAAGTTAAATGAGATTGTGTACAAGCCAATAAATTAAAAATATCCACGGATGAAACACCCTTTAGGTAACTAAGAGGAAATATATTTTATGTAACGATGATGATGATGATGATGATTTACCGAATAACAGTGGTAAGATCTTGTTGTAGATTTGTTGTAGATGTTACACCATTGTTATTCTGTGTTTTGCAAATAACACCCTGGCTGTCTATATTGTGGTATAAGGTGCAGAGATCTTTATCATCAAACTGTGTGTGTTTTACAGTAGGATCCTGCACACACTTTCTATGGGTTAGATCTCTAGGCTCCTGTAACAGAGCAGTTTGGTGACTGATCAGATTGCATGTGCTGGGGAGGAGATACTGCACGAACACCACATGAATGACAATGGGATGAAATAATGAGATGGACCTAAGTCCTAAACCTTAAACTGACAAGTCCTTGAAACAAAGCCTGTCTTGGTGACATCTGCTTCTCTTTGATTGATTCCGTCCTCCTACCAAATGTTCTCGTTTGTGGTTTTACTTCCAAAGTTTTTGTTCTTCCAGGATTTGATTGTGTGCTGTAGGTTTTTCATCCTATAGAAAAGCCCTTTTTTTTGGTGTACAGGATAGAATTCAAGAAGGAAAAAATACAATCCCGCTCCTCACCCTACTGCTGCTCTTATCGACTAATTATTTAAAGTCTTTTGTGTATTCTTCCAAAATGAACCACTGATAATAGTTTTACTAGCTTGATTCTCCTATTCACATGAATCGTGTTTCATTATGTAATTGTTATTTTGTACTAGCTCTATCATGTCATCATGGATATTTAGTTAGTTGGTTATACATTTTTTTTTTTACAGCATATTGATGGTTGAATACTAAAGATGCTAGTATATTAATAAATATAATTTTCCATTTTCTTTTTAATGCATCATTTTTTTTTAATTACCGCGATGGACTGGACTGTATTACTTGCGGGTATGGGGATAAAAATGTTTGGGATCATATAGACAATGTGTCATGAATTGAGCATAGTCCATTATCTGTGGGTTGTGCATTCTCCCAACGTCAGACAAGAATGAGCCGATCATTTCTCTCACTGATCATCATGTCTACTTCCACTAGTTTAACCCTTAAGAGTAGAACACTTATGCTGGATAATATAGTTTGACAAGAGGTGAAAAAAACATATTTTGGCCAAGCCCGGTCTAAAGAAACTGAAACATCAGCATAAAACAAGAACATTTACTGCGGTGACAGAAATGCACTGAAATGGGACCAGTGACTGAAAGAGATTGTGTAACTGGAAATCTAGGAATTACTTATCAATTTGTTGGAGTACTCAACAGTATGCAACAATCAAGGGTATGAGGCCTAAAGCATTAAACTTATGAAAGGCGTGTAGTCTATTCATCATCATCATCTTCATCATCATCATCATCATCATCATCATCATCATTGATTTATATGGTCTATTGGGAATCAGCTACTATCCAAATTTATGTACAGGAACAATAGTGACGTAAGTGGGTACTATGCACTATAAATCTTGTAATGTGATGATTAATTATCTGAAAGTCTATTTTTAAAGAGGAGAATGGAATTTCTGTTACATCTCCAATGTTTAAGGTAAGTGCTGGAAATATTTACATAATGCTCCTCTCTTGTCTCAAAATATCTCCCAACTCGCCATCTCCGTTCTGCACTAGATCTGCGTCTCTCATCCACGCTCATCACATCCTCCCATTCCCGGTTACAGAACTTTTTTTCGGGCGGCACCCACTCTATGGAATTCTCTCCCTCGCACAATAAGACTCTCCTCTGGTCTACAAGCTTTCAAGCATTCTCTGAAAACCCACCTCTTCAGACAAGCTTATAATATTCCTCAACCACCCTCTTAACCTCACTATATTACCCTATTACCATCCGTTACACAATTTCACACAAGACAACTACCCCTTGACCAACATTGTTGTGTGACAGGATCATTTAGCTTATGAGTCACTTTTACCTTTGCAATATGGCTAAATGCAAAATTAACCTCATGTGTCAAATTCCCATTGTCCCATAGATTGTAAGCTTGCGAGCAGGGCCTTCTCACCTCTTTGTCTGTTTTACCCAGTTTGTTTATTAGTTTACTATGTTTGTCCCCAATTGTAAAGCGCTACGTAATATGTTGGCGCTATATAAATAAATGATGATAATGCTGGAAGCCATCTAGACAATTGGGGACTGTTCCTCAAAACATTTATTCCCCATGGCAGCCCGCCCCGATCTAGGTCTATCTAGATCAGGCCTGTCCAACCTGCGGCCCTCCAGATGTTGTGAAACTACAAGTCCCAGCATGCCCTTCCAGCTATCAACAGGTTGTCTACTGGCAAAGCATGCTGGGGCTTGTAGTTTCGCAAACACCTGGAGGGCCGCAGGTTGGACAAGCCTGATCTAGATCCAATGCCCATCCTCACAATAAAGTGCCCCATTTCTTTTATGCCCTTGACTCCAATACTTAAATATTAGATGTGAGTTGTAGAGCTATATAAATTCTGTTTTAGGGCATAAACTGTAATACAGCTCTAATCAAATCCAGCGTTTAAGTTAATGAAGAATCAGTGAAGATTCTTCTATAGGACACTTGGGGGGAGATTTACTAATGTACAGTTTTGTCACGCCGCATGCTTTTTGTCATATGTTTGTGCGGTTTGTAACTGTGAGATGTACTAAAGGCCAAATCACATATCACGCCACATTATTTAAATCATGCCAAATCTGAAACCGACATCTCTATTTATAAATGGAAAAAGTACAAATCATGCCACATATCAAGCTGTAGTATGTACAAGAGCATGTCAAACCGCCAGAGAAAAGGCAGTTTTTTGGACGTGGTTCTGACAAATCGCATTCTGTAAGCTGTCTGACCTATCAGAAGAGAAGGGAGACAACACTGACTTACTAATTATGGGGAGAATAATTGTTTATTTATTATGGAAATAATGAAAGAAAAAAATTAAATTAATGAAATGTGTACAAGTGTATAAAATCATTTGAAACGGCAGCCAAGGACAAATAGGACCAATGTGCAAGTGCAAATAAAAGAAAAAAAAATGTTGTCCGGCTCTCAGAAACAAACAGAATTTAAAAATCACTGTGTCAGCATAAACATAAAGGAGAATTTTGTGCACAATATAGCTATATTGGGGTTAAGCTCACCTGCCGGACGTCAAGGCATCTCCTGTAGGTGGCGTGATTTTTAAATTCTGTTTGTTTCTGAGCGCCGGACAACATTTTTCTTTTATTTGCACTTGCACATTGGTCCTATTTGTCCTTGGCTGCCGTTTCAAATGATTTTATACACTTGTACACATTTCATTAATTTAAAGAAGCGCCCTTTTTTCTTTCATTATTTTCTAGATTTTTGGGAGTTGACCACTCCCTACAAAGGTGCTGCAGGCTTTATAAGATGGAGGTTCAAGGGAAGGTTTTAAATGGAACACCCTGAATGTAAATTTGTATCACTAGCTTAGGGACTCACCTACAGGAGATGCCTTGACGTCCGGCAGGTGAGCTTAACCCCAATATAGCTATATTGTGCACAAAATTCTCCTTTATGTTTATGCTGACACAGTGATTTTTAAATTCTGTTTGTTTCTGAGCGCCGGACAACATTTTTCTTTTATTTATTATGGAGCCAATATTAAAATATTAGTTTTTTTACGCGGGAATATTAATGTATTATTTTATTACAGAGGTAACATTCATTTCTAATTTTATTACAGAGGAAATAATATTTAATTTATAACCAGGGAAATAATAATTTATTTATAAAAGGGGCAACACTTATTATTTCAAGATGGGGCACCATTTATAGTGGACACTTGTGGCACTAGAAGTGCAAGCATGCACTTGTAGAGCATGCACCATGTATATGCTTGCACTTGTCGTGCCACAAGTGTGACTATAACTGGTGCCCGGTCATGAAATAATAAGTGTTACCCCCATCATAAATAAGCTATTATTGCCCCCATAAGTTAATAAGGCTAGGTACACACTGAACAATTTTCCGACCGACGTATTATCTCAAACGATTGTACCTACGACTGATGGTCCGATCAGTCTGACGATTCATGCATACACACTGACACGATTTACCTTCAGATCTGTGCTCTTCATCTGGTCCTCTAGTCCGGAGAATGACAGCACAATATTCATTCATTCACTACTGTCACATTGTCACACTGATTAAAACCGCCTTGTTATAGTTATCCACATGTTCTAACGAATTTCGTTAGCTTCTGTGACTCTGAAATTAAACATTCTGTCTCAGAACAAACAAATTAATTATTTTTTTTACAGCACTCTCTACATTTATTCACCGGCACATTCTTCACTAGCATTGGCTGAAAAGAGCCCGACTCTGTAAACTCTATGGAGATCGTCAGCATGACTGCATACACACTACATGATCGATCGGTAAATGGTTGGAAAATATTAAACAGTACGACCAACCAAATGAGCCGATAATCGACATTTTGGAATGACTTTCAACCATTGTGTCACTATGCACACTAACCCGACTTCCGACCGAACGGTCCTATGTCAGTTGATTTGCCCGATTATTGGACAAAAACGCTCCAGCATGTACCTAGCCTAGTCAGTGTTGTCTCCCTTGCCTGCTGTTTGAGCTATCTCACCCATCAGAAGCCAATCTAAGCAATCTAACCTTTTTCTCCTGGTTTAGTCTAAGCTGCATGCGGTATAGGGGTTTACAAACCGCCACATATCTGATACGGTTTGAGCATTCACCACCCACACCACAGCTTGATAAGACCTTCGGTTTGGAAATGAAAAACGCATGTGATGTGGGGTGCTTTACAATTTTGCACAAAACATGAATGCCATTAGGGGCTAGATTTACTAAGCTGCGGGTTTGAGAAAGTGGGGATGTTGCCTATAGCAACCAATCAGATTCTAGCTATCATTTTGTAGAAGGTACTAAATAAATGAAAGCTAGAATCTGATTGGTTGCTATAGGCAACATCCCCACTTTCTCAAACCCGCAGCTTAGTAAATCTAGCCCTAGGTGTAAGTTATTTCTGCTCAAAAACTGCACAGTGGACCCATGAACTACTCATAATTATATTCAGTCTCTCTTCTCACTAGGACCTAGTGACATTACTATTACGTACACATGAAGCATACTGAGGATGCCTTTGTCTTATTTTTTCAAAGGATTTTTTTTTTACTATTGTGATTTAAAAGTTATACAGTAAAAGTACAACCGATGATACCCATCCAGCCATACCAGATTCAGATCTGTATTGATTATTATATTTGTTATTATTATAGATTGTTTATATAGTATTTGTTATTGTATAGTGTTAAGTAAATATCCCTCAATACCTGGAGTTGACCTTTAGGTTGTTTTTAGATTTTAGTTGTAGTAGTTTATGGAATAGGATACATGTTGTTTTGTGCATTGCTTGTAATCTAAAAAGCTAATGAAAACATTTGATAAAAAAAAGTATGATTGATATAAATTACCAGTAAATAACAGTAAATATGCTTTTTTTGAGGGACCAAATATTTGTGCCCACGTTACAGTTTAAAAAGTGCAGCTGGTCATACACACAGTGATGTTTAGCTAGAAGCCTTTGTGCAAAGTGTGAGGTTCTTTAAGACTTGTAGAATTCTGCACACCTAAAAGCATCCTCACCTCGGTTTTGTGATATCATTTATTATAGTAGCCTGGTGAAATGTATTTACAATGCATGTAGATCCTTCGCTGTAGCAGAACTGTTCTAGGACCTGTAAAAATGGATATAACGTCCTTTCTTTTCCAAATAGCAGAAAGCTTGTGTGTTCACGGCTTCTTGTGGTTTACAGGGCGCCTCTTCTATAGTTTCCACAGTCCCAAAGGCATTGGCGAGCAGTTTCACTTTTCAGTGCCAGCCGTCCAGAGACCATCTCTGAGTACCTGACAGTATATATTTCAGCCATAGTCATACCTTACAGTACTTTCAGTACCCCTGACCGCTGACTGACATATTACCTGAATTGATTACCTATCAGCTGCCAAGGTGGAAAGGAGGAGACTAATACAGCCTCTATCTTAGCTGAGTAGGGTCATAAACACGCTGTTAAAAGGTTTTGTTCAATAGCATCCATCTCTAAAGTAAGTGGACAAATGTCCCCTTCCAGTAAACATGTTGTTTGTAGCTTCAATAAAATTCTTTTATGTAGTATGTGCTTATTTTTTCTATGCAGCTGAAATGAGTGTAAGGAAAACCCCCTGCGCTCTGCAATGTTTCTATCGCTAGAAGTGTTTCTCATTTCAGTAGGAATGTTTCAGCATTTGGAAAAAACAAAACTGGACAAAATAAGCACCATCTATTATCTGCCAAACCGATCCTCGGTCTGCCCAAATACACCTAAACATGGCCACGTTTTACTTTGTCATCTGAGAATCAGAACCACTGAAACCGAGACTATTAGGAGATGTATTAACCTAGTTCTCTAATGCTGTTGGGCAATTGTAAGACCCTGCATGAAGGACCAGCTCGGTTGGGCTTATAGTTCCCAAAAATCACAGGCTGGAATGTATAGTTCCCTAAGAGTTAGAAACACACAGTCACTGTATTCATATTTCTGGTGAAAATAGCTTGTCACACGATGATGTTATTTCCAACAAAACACCATGCTCTGCACTGACTAACCTTATTAATTCTTTATCAGGATAATCTTTTCTTCTTTCTTCTATCTTCCATGTGGGGTCTATACACAAGAAGCCAATCAGAGCGACTTTTTCACGCTGTAGTTGTAGCTGCCCTGATTGGTTACTTGCAGAAAGAGACTCTTGCCTGACATTTTCATCTGGAGCAACTATTCCATCGCCTATGAAGGTTTTTAATTTTATCAATTGGATTACCAGAAGAAGAAAAGAAGATAGAAGGAAAAGAAAGGAAGGAAGATCCTTAAAGAATTAGGTAAGCAATAAAGATCACAAAGAGGGATTGGGTGAGCCTTTATCTCAAAGGACATTTAATACTGTGTGTAGTTGTTTATTTCTTTGGACTTTACTCTGTGCACTACAGGTCCCAGTGGGTAGTTCTACAAAGCACCAGTATGCACTGGCAGGCATGGGTGTGCAGGTGATAGTAGTTTTAAAAGTGTCAGCTTACCCAACCAGTCAATGGCTGCCACGATGTGCTGGGACTTGTAGTGCCACACACTAAATTACATTTTTTTTTTACTATTTTACATTTATTATCCCAATACTCACCATCAAGTCTTGGAAGAAGTCACAGTGCTATAATCACTGGGGGATGGGTGATTTTATCAAGTCAGAACCCCCAAGCGCAGGCCTGGAAAACATGTGGCTCCCCAGGCATTATGAAACTACAAACTGGGACATGAAATTTCACAACACCTGGAGAGTCGTAGGTTGTCCAGGCATGTCTGCTCAGCATGAGGCCGATTCCCACCATAACGGGGAACCCATGCTGCAGGTCTCCGTTATAGTGTGACCAGCCCAGCGTGTAATGGTCTGGTGCACATTGCTGTATCCAGGGCCGGATTAAGGGAAGGGAGGCCCTCGGGTTAAGGATACTGTGAGGGCCCCCCTCCATGAGGCCCCCCCCGTGAACTTACCTCCTTCCGTTGTTCCACTCCCTGTAGCAATTACGTGCAAAGTCCTACAGTGATAGCAGGCCGTTAACAGCATAACATTTGCTGTTAGCTGCCTACCATTTTCCTTGAACAAGTGACAGTCAGGGACCCGATAAATGTCGGCGGGCCCCCTAGCTGCCCGAGGCCCCTGGGCTGTAGCCCCTTTAGCCCTATTGTTAATCCGGCTCTGGCTGTACCCCACACTACTCATCTTCTCGCATTAACTATAACCAGCCCAGACTATGAGCGCTGGTACACCTTTCATTGTGGGGGGGCTACACCCGATTTTTACACTTTTATTCTATTATTTTTAACACTGTCAAAATTTGTGCTGTGCACCAGGAAAGAGCTTATGTCCAACTTTAAAGGGCCCTTATGTGTTATATGGTATGGTATGCTTTGCTTACTGACATGTATTATTTTTTTTGATAATTCTAAATTTACTGATTCAAATTTCGTTTAAGACTTAGGGTGAAAACTCTGCATCACTGGCCCAAGAGTCAGTTGTAACATCACAATAACATCACATTTCCCATATTTACTTAATTAAAACAAAAACATCTTTTTTTTTTATTAACAGCTGTGTTGAGAACAAATGATCCTTTTCCACCTTTAGTGAAAAATCAAGTAACATCTTCCATTTGTACAGCAGACAGGATGCTGTAGAATGAGCTTGTCCACATGCCCGTTGAAGGGATTCAGAGCAGATGACTTCCTGGTGCTGGCAGATGTTACTCTCTTCTTCGTCTCCTCCTCTTGATTAAATTCTGTCTTCCTGAATGTCCCAGTGGAGTCGATCTCACTAGCGACTTATTCACTTCTGTTCTGTAAGAAAGCTAAACATTTTCTAAGCTTCTTTGTAATTAGGCTGGTCGACCACCATGAAATGCGTCTATACAGGTCTATGCAGTTTACATTTGTTTAATAGAATAGTGAATCCCTTCAATGCAATTATCAACTGTCCCTAATTTTTGTACTGGAAGAGTCCAAAATAAATTTATTTGCTCTCTAGACCTCTTGTAATCGTGCATCATAGTATAAATGCTCCTTAGTATAAGTAAAATGTATTCCAGCTATATACAAGTAATAGATAATAGATAGATAATATATATATATATATATATATATATATATATATATGTGTGTGTTGAAAATGCAGGGTTGCAGCGCAAATGGTGTTTGGGCCATTCACATATATTGTATGTCCATTTTTATGGGCAGCGCATGGATGTGCACATTAAGGAGGTGGCATCTGTGAAGTGGAATAGGTTGCACCTTCTGATTGGAGGAGCTATGTGGATTGGGATGTTCCTCGCTGAATGTACACGCTGTGCCTCATTGTGTGACCACATGTACTTTTTCATGAACAGGATTAATTAAATGAGGTTCAAGGTGTGGAGAAGACACACTTAGGGGGTGTTCGCTGTGCAGTAAGGGGGCTGCAGAGCATTTTTTCCTTGTAAGAGGACATTATCTGTCCACGCCTTCTGAGGTGGTGGAAATCAGACCTCAGGTTTTACTTTCCATTCAATGCCCTTTGCCCCTTGCAAGTACACTTATATTGGAACGTGCATTTCTAGTGGGTGCATACCATTCCCATGAACCCAACCTGCCCACCCCCTCCTCCCCTCCACCAGCTTCTCACTCATTTACTTTGTCTAAGCTCCAGAAAATATTATTTTGGAGATTTTTGCTTTAAGCATGTAACCTAATTCCCTGAAATAATTTTTGAGGTTATTCCATCTCCCCCTAGCTTTATCATTGATATCAATGTGCCCCAAGACCTATGGGTCTAGCCCACTTCACCCAACAATCTACCTAACTGATCGTCAATATGCTAAATCCAAGCACCAGGTAAACAGAAAACTTTGGCCTTCCAGGTCTCTGCAACAGATCTTCCCTAATAACTGAGTCCCCTTCCACGACCACCTTTACTGCAAACAAGGATTAACAACTAGGATTAATACCACTTAATACCATAAAAACACTATAATCAGGATAATCCATTATTTATATGGTTCCTATAAAAGCAAATAAAAAAAAGCTTCCACTGATGAAAACAGCTTGTACCCATTTCTAACCAATGTTTTATAAAAAAGTATTGTTTGTGGAAAATACAAAGCCAATAAGTGGGAAAAAGAAGATTTTGCTAATGCTAAGGGCATTTTTTTGTAAATTTTCCTAGATTTTCATTGGATCAATATAATCATCTCTTACAGCACCTCTAGCTGACACATGAGTTAGGAAATCATTTTCTTGAGGATGTCCCAATAGTTTTTAAGTTTATTTGGCTAAGGTTAATGCACCAGTTTCATTCATTCTTTATCTCCTGCTCATTTGCATCTATCCAGTATGAAAGTGGGTTGTGCTAGAGCAGGGGTAGGCAACCTGCGGCTCTCCAGGTGTTGTGAAACTACAAATCCCAGCATGCCTTGCCACCTATCTGCTGGTTATCTACCAGCAAAGCATGCTGGGACTTGTAGTTTCACAACACCTGGAGAGCCGCAGGTTGCCTACCCCTGTGCTAGAGCAACCCGTAGCCAATCAGACTATCTGACCTTTCATCACACCTGTCTATTAGAATGATTGTGCTAGTAAAGACAGGCCTATATATGACAGGTGAAGTCTCATGATGTGAGGAGGGGAATGGACGTAATAAGGAAGCCACAAACTGAGAGTGAGATGTTGGAAGAAAGGATCAGTGTCCCCAAAATCAGCATTCTTGGGTATTCCAGAGCTCCTGACAAAATGGCAAAGGAAGATGGTAGTATAAAACGTACCTCTTTCTTACTCATAGGTTTAACTCATTTTTTCACATTCCTCTAGATAAATTATCAGTCTGCAAAAGTTATTTTCCCTTACTAACTATTTAAAAGATACATTTTTAAAAGCATAAATGCACTTTTTTTTATTTTTTTTTATCAAGTTATGGAATGTTCTACACAATAATATGTGAGCTTAGATTTCTTGTTTAAAGAACGATTAAAATCAAATATTTAAATCTACATTGTTTAATTTCACACTGATTTTCCACTGAAGCTTTATAAAGAGTTGAGTTTAAATTAATGGGGTTAATTGATACTTTAGACAGTTATTTGCTGGGAGAAGTTTAAAAGAGTGTGCAGTGTTCAGTGACAGTGAGTGAGGCATATGATTGGTTGTGAGCACCAGCCACCAATGCTGTTGAACCTTTCTGGATTCCAACCCATCAGATACCAACTTATCTGACAATCAAGTTATACTCATTTCAAACTTCTTCTGACCGATAGCGATATTAAATGCAGTGGGAGTATATGAACATTTAAGCATATCCGTTCCCTTCACACGCAGCTATAGCCACCCCTAACATGCGGACAGAAATCTGAGCTGATGAAAGATAGTACGCCAGTTACACTAGCTGGGACATCACTGAAAAAGTCCTGTGGTGTGGATCTATCAGTCTGCTGTCTGTATAGAGTATTTCTTTTACCCAGATGAATTCCAGCCAATCACACTGCACTGGATTTAGGCTGCAGGGGCGCACGCAGGGGGGTTTCTGGTTCTCCAGAAACCCCTCCCCTCCATAAAGAACAGTGTCCCTACATAGCGGCACTGTACTATACAGCAGCTGCGGCGCTGTCAAAGAAGCGTCCGCGGCGGTGCTGTATTGTAGTACAGTGCAGTGCCGCCGAAATGGAGCTGCTGCGCATGCGCGGCTGCATGCACAGCAGCTCTCTCTATATGTTTTTTTTGGGGGTAACCCCCCCTTAAAAATCCTGCGTGCGCCTCTGGGCTGGGAACACATTACAGGGTTTTCAGCCAATTATGAGGCCAGTCAAGCTATTAACGCCCATTTGGCCCGATATCGCATCAGTGTGTGTACTCCAATGATAAAAGATTGTTTTCCAAAGCACTTTGTAACTTTTCATTTAATTTTTAAACAAACTAAAAATCTCATTCAACGATGGAACGATGTTGTCCCAATTCTGCAGTGTGTACGCACTCACGACCGGCAGTGTCCATAGATCTCTATGGAGTGTGCAGAATCAGGATCCTTTCAGCGGATGGTTCTGACCAGTGTCGGACTGGGGCATGAAGGGCCCACCGGGGGACTGCAACGCTAGGGGCCCACCAGTGGGGGGGGGGTGGCCGGCCATCATAGAGGTGGGACCAGACACTAGAGGGGGAGTGGTCAGCTCACGAAGGACAGCTAGTACCATAGTGAAGTATATAAAGAATGCAGTGTGTATATAGAGTACACAGTCTTGACCTGCCCCTTAGATTGGGTAGAACAGTCACCAAATATTGGGACTGTTCCAGTAAACCAGGCTTGACTAACCTGTGGCACTCCAGGTGTTGTGAAACTACAAGCCCCAGCATGCTTTGCCAATATATAGCAGCTTATTGCTGGAAGGGTATGCTGGAACTTGTAGTTTCACAACACCTAGAGTACCACAGGTTAGCTAAGCTTGCACTAGACTCAGAACATTTGACAGACTGTCCTACCTGTTGTTGTCACTTTTACCACCTGTGGTTGCCGGTTTCTTTAGTTGCGGCTTGTCTGTATCCTGGAATGTTGAGGGTCCTATTTGGAAAAAATAATGGATACATTTAGAAAACCCCAACCATCCCCGCTATTAAATCAACAGCACCCACATTTAATAAATAGGCCTTTCTCCAGCCCCAACATTAAAATAATAGTACTTACATTTGATAAATAGATCTATTTCCCTCCAACCGACCCCAACATTAAATTAATACTATTCCCATTTAATAAATAAACCTATTACCCTCCCTCCAAACAGCCCCAGCAAGAAATTAATAGCATTTACGTTTAATACATCCATTTCCCACATTAAATATTAATATTCACATTTAATAGATAGCCCTCCTCCCCACACTCAGCCCTACATTCAATTATAGACCCAAACCACCCCAGCATTAAATTAAAGGTCCCATCACCCCCTCCCTATAGTGTTCTCTGTACAGCTCCCCTCCCTATAGTTTAGCAAAGGCAGCCCCCTCTAATTATAGTTTAGCATAGGCAGCCCCCCCCCTCACTATAGTTTAGTATAGATAGGCAGCCCCCCTATGCCACATAGTAGTGCCCCCAAAACAATATTATGCCACACAGTAGTGCCCCAAACAATGTTACTCCACACAGTAGTGCCCCAAACAATGTTATGCCACACAGTAGTACCCGAAATTCACATATGCCACGTAATACTGTCCCCAATTCATATTATGCCCACAATAGTGTCCCCAATTCAAATTATACCCTCAATAGTGCCCCCCAATTCACATATGCCATGGAATAGTGCTCTCTCAATTCGCGCACACACTATATATATATATATATATATATATATATATATATATATATATATATATATATATTCTCTGCAGTAAGCCTCTGCTTACCCAGTAGCTAGAGAACAGATGGAGGATATATATATATATAAGATAATTCTGTGTCAAGTGAAAGTCCTGGAATTTGGAGGAAATTAAAAGACATATCCAATAATATTAAATAAAAATAAGAAAATCTACTTACCCATATTTTGATTGATGCAGCCTCTGCTCCTTAGTCCTTCAGCGGCGGCGGGAGCATAAGACAGTCAGCTGACAGGAGGAGGAGGGGGCAGGTCACATGATCGCAGCTGCGATCGCATTTAAAAGATGACTGCAGCCAGTCATCTGTAGCAGCAGGGACGCCGATCACCAGGTGAGCTGACCCCCCCCTTTGATCCAGAACGTGGCTGCCGGCTGAGTGACAGGATACGTATGTTCAGCAGCCATTCATTAATTCCTGGTTTAAGTTAAATATTCTACGAGTATTCCCTTTATTATTCCGCTCACACTCAGACAGTTTGTGTGTAACACACTTACTGACAAGAAGTCTGATGTGCGTAGGGGGAACTGTTCCCTGTGGTCAAACCTTATTTGGAAATATCTGACAAGAATCCCTGGACCTGGTCTCCCAGCAGGCACACGCTCCTCTGTCTAACACGCTGGCAGGATCTGGGCACACGTACTGCGTGTAACACGGGTGATATCAGGATGGTGATTGGGGAACTCTCCACACCAGGCCGGCAGTGAGAATGATTACAAAGGTTTATAACAAGCAGACGAGATGAACTCTGTACACACAGCAGCAGGGACGCCGGGGAGGGCAGCAGGGATACCGAACATGTGAGCTGAATGGGCTCCGCCCACTTCTAGAAGGGTGTGTGGCCGTAAGGCAGAGGGGCCTACCGGTGATTTTTCCGGTAGTCCTGTGGGCCAGTCCGACACTGGTTCTGACAGATGAAGAAAGTACACATGAACTGGCATGCTGATTGATTTTTTTATTGTCAGATGTTTGTAAAATCGTTAACGATATATCATCGGGAGACATTATCTGTAGTGTGTACCCAGCCTAATGCAAGATAACAAAGCACCAACCTCCTAAACAAAAGATAGAGTACACAGGATGATAAAAACATTTAAATATAGCATTATACTGTTATTCCAGTAACTAGGTATTATTTACATCTTAATATATATTATATATCACTTGCTATTTTTATGTTTTATGACTTGCTATTAAGAGCACTTTGTGGCACTTTAATTAAGACCTTGCAAATTTACTCCGTTACCTAAGTATTGACTTTCACCAGTTTTTTTTTCAAAGCCATATTAACTCTTCATACCACGGAGAGTCAAAGGTCATCGGGTAATGGCAAGGAATGGTACTCAGCAGCTCTAGCATCCGACTGGAAGTTGTGGAGTGCTGCTCTCCTTAGTACTAAACATTTTACAGGGGAGAGTGATTGGCTTGATTTAAATATAACACAATTAACAGTCCAATCATGGCATTATGCAAACATTCCTCATAGATCACTTAACATATGTATAGAGGCAAAAGGTCTGCAAGTGTCTAACCTGACATACCAGTTAGATGTTAGGATGGTGTTATAGGCTATTGTCTAAGTAATTTAACATGCCCCACAGCTATGGTTTCTGGCCTCCTATTAACAATGATTGTCAACTGGAATTTTTGCCCAAAGCTGCTGGCTCAGATGCATGATAATATAATCCTTATGAATTCTAATCGAATCCATTGTTACTGGCAATTATATACCTGCACTGCAAAACAGCTTTTTGCAACACAATAAAATATAAATCTACATAAGACATAATGGGCCTGATTCATTTAGGAAAGTAAGGGGAAAGAATGAGCACGTTTTCTCCTGGACAAAACCATGTTACTATGCAAGGGGTGCAAATTAGTTTATTATTTTGCACATAAAATATATACTGACTGTTTTTTATCATCTAGCACACAAATACCTGATAGCTTTATTTTTACACTGGAAATTGAAGTTGATCTAGAACATGCCCTACCCCAACTATAAATCTGTCGTCACATTTTAAATTTACCTCCCCCTCCAATGCAACATGGTTTTGCCAAGGTTCAAAGTTACTCAACTTTTTAGCTTTTTTGCTTTCCTTTCCTTAATGAATTAGGCCCAATGTTCCTGTTTTGTGCTTTTGTAATGTTTCGTTGGTTTGCTTAAAGCTTCATAAAGGTACTAATCATGACAATCTTATGGTACACAGAAAGCAAGTTCTTGTCACATCCGATAGTAAAGTTGTTCGCCCAGGGTACCAGGTCCGCTCTTTTTGCCCTAATACATAAAAAAAATAGACCCGATAATCACATTATTATTATTATTATTATTGTGACATCATGTAAAATGATCAATTTAGTTCTTCACCGTTGTCCTTCTTTCTTTGTCCCCTGCAGGCTTTTCTGTCCTCCAGCTTAGCCCTACTTGGCTGTCAGCTTCTTAGTGCAATTGTTGGCCCACTCCTGTTCCCAGGTTTTTCAGCCAGTTATCAGGCCAATCACACAATATCCCGATATTGCATTAGTGTGTATGCTCCAATGATGAATGATTATCGCTCCAAAGTGCATCGTATCGTTTCATTTTTAAACTGGATCTCGTTCAACGATAGAACAATGTCATTAGATTCTGCAGTGTGTATGCACTCACGACCGGCAGTGTCCATAGATCTCTATGAAGTGTGTAGAGTCACCATCCTTTCAGCCGATGGTTATGACAGATGCTGAGCACAGATCTGAAGGTATTATTATTATTATTATTATTAATTTTTATTTATAGGGCGCCACTAGGTATCCATAGCGCCGTACATCAAGGTAAATCTTGTAAAACGTGTACAGTGTTTACACATGAATCGACAAGCTGAACGGGACTACCCAGCCTTACTGAGCTTGGAGATAAACATCGATCTGGATAAAATTAGCAAGTATATAATTTTTTGAACATTATATTTGATAAATATTTCATCCTTTACTCTTATGATTCATTTTCTGAATTGCACTAATGCAAAATATTTTATTGAGTGATAGTATTTTAACTCTAAAATAGAATATTATATATGCAAACTAGAGTCAAGTTTAATTTTGGATTTGAGGATCCAAACAAGAAAAGGTTTTCAAACCTATATCTTTGTTTGGCTACTTAAACAGATGGAGAGTACAAGCAACTCACTTTTTCAATGTTAAATTTTTTTAATGACATTCTTCCCGAAAAAAGTTATACAAGCGTCTCATAATTTCATCCAGCAGATGTTCATTTTCTTGAGTAGTGGAAAAGTCATCTTCGTTTATAACTTATTTATCGTAATTGCACATTAACATATTGATTGTTTACAAAAAGAGGGGAAGATTTTATATTTTAAATAAGTAATTTACTTTGTACTATTATAAAAATGCAGATCAGCGCCAAGAACAGAGCCATAGGACTGATCCAATCCATTGACTTTACAGCCGGCTGATGTGCGAGAGCTGTTTAGTGGATTTAGAAGGATTAGGCAATACGCAGTGAGACATTAGACTGGTTAGCAGTGATGGCTTTCATCAAGGGCTCCAGGCTAATAATTAAATCCCCTATGACCAATAATATGATAAGAGCTTGTATAGAGCAAACCACTGCAAGACGCAGGAGATAGGAAAACTGGGGAGTAGATGTTGTACAAGTGATTGATGAGAAAGGGCAGTAAAACCTGTCTTATCAATAAATGTCATTCAGAATTTACAAAGCTGACAGAAATTCTGCCAGACAGAGGGTTAATTTATCTAGGGGCTTCCCTTCTCCCCTCACCCTCCTCCTCTTCTTGGCACCTAGCCTGCTCTAATCAGTCCTGAGGTCTTTCTCTGATAGATGCCTGGAGTAGATTTTAAGTTAATCATGACAGTGACTGTGATAATAGGCAGCTCCTTAGCTACAGCTTAGACATGTGAGGAGACACCCAGTCCTATAAGTACTGCTCTCCTGTGCCAGCTGACTGCTGCCTTGTTGAAACGCTTTTTTTATGTCTTCATTGCTGCGAAGGTCAGCTCCCGTTGAACTTAACCAGCTTAGCTGACATGATTAAACCTCCATTGATGATAATTGTAGTTTGACAAAAGACATCTCAATATAATAGGTTAAATGTCAGATGCCACCACATAACACAGAGAGACGAGGACCTCACTTAGCACTAGGAGCAAATCCAGTCAGAAGATGTCAGTTTGCACCTGGGCCAAACCATGATGCACAGCAGGGAGGGGGGTACATTTAAAATGTGACATGTTTAGTCACATTAACATTTGGGAGGGTGAGGTGTCCTAGTCTGTAAATCACAGTGTAAGAATAAAGCTGCCCAGTATTTCTGTGCTACATACAAAAGCAGACAGTATTTTCCCTGCAGGTGGATAACAAATGGTTTATTCAGCTGTAATCTCTAGCTTGTCTCTGAACTATAAATGAGGCAATACATGTTAAACTCCATTAGAATTGTAGAGGTGCCTATTTTGTATAATCTGTCTTTCAGCATTTTAAAGGATTCTGCTTGAATATTTGTTGAGATACAACAATACTGCACCCATCAGCTAATATAGTACCACATATACTGCAGTCACCAGACATTCCCATTTCACAAGGACAGTTCCTATATTTAGGACTCTGTCTTAAGCTGGGTACACACTACAGAATTTTCCACCAACTTTTTATGCCGATCGATTTTACATGCGATTGATGATCCGATCGCTCGGTCCATGGACTGCATACTCACTAGCCTTGTTTTAGACGATAAAGGAAAGAGCGGACGTCCCTTTAGTGACTTTTTACAGCCATGTTGTCATGAGGAATGATTGCAATTTACTCGTGGATCGGTCAGGAGTTTATATACACTACACAATGGAAACGAGATTGGAACGAAAATATTTAACAGTACGACCAACCAAATGAGTCGACAATCGTCCATTTGGGCAGACTTTCGACCATCGTGTCATTACACACACTGACCCGACTTTTGAACGAGCGGTCGTATGTCAGCTGGTTGAGCCGATTATTGGACGAAAACCCTGTAGTGTGTACCCAGCTTTAGACAAGATTATGTCTCCGGGATAGACCACATGGCTCTAACAATGCCAGTGTCGTAATATTTTCTGCCAGTTGTTGTGCTCTATAAGGGAATAGAAGAGTTAAATGTTTTTTATACTGTATATGTATAAGCAGAATTCCGTTCAAAATGTAAAATTTAGATTTGAGTGTTCAGTAATTTATGACAAAATGAAGTTTTGCTTACACAGGATGCGGGATTCCCTTGACCCAGTGAGTCTCACCCAAAGCTGCTTCAACAGTCAGTGGTTTTATCAATACACTTTCCATCAGGGCTGTAATTAGAGCTGTGCGAGGGGGCAACCACCCAGGGCGCAAAGCTGAAGGGGGGCACAAATTTATAGCTATGGCTCTGCTTCAGATTCATTCAAATGGGAAGCTTGAAACATGCCCGACTTAGCTGCTAAAAGTCGAGCACTGCTGCAGTGTTGGAACCTTCAAGTACTGCAGAATTTTGAATGAAGTTGTCATTGTATTATATGTATGATACGTCCCTCTATTTGTTTGCTAGATCTGGAATTTAGGTAGGATGCGCTAAATACTGCCTCTATGATATTCATGGACATTAACGTACTACGTGTCCGCAGATTTATCTATTTAAATCTGGTTACTTCATTGGCAGGTGATAACATTTTTAGTCTACTCATGCCAACTGGTTAGTGATTTGGTTAAGTGCAGTCACTGAGGTTCTGGGGTGTAGTTTTAGTATGCAACAAAACCCAACACATTCAGGGGGGGTTCCATTTATGGGTCCTCTGTGTGGTGCTTATACGTTGTTTTATAACATGGTCTCCCAATCTTTCCCTCAGGCATCCTCGAATGACCATGTTTAAGGATTTTACTCCATGAGCACAACTGGAATAATTACTGGCTCCACCAAATAGTCTAATTCCCTCTTTCACCTGTGCACCTGACAGGGATATCATTAAGGGCAGGCTTGCTGACAAGTAACTACCTCTATAATGGCGCTGAATCCCAGAATGTGTATGATTGAGGATCCTGAACACGAAAAATGGACGATTGCAATATTCAGTGTAATTCATCATCATCATCATCATCATCATCATCATCATCATCATCATCATCAGTGTAATTTGCTTTTTGTAAGCTCTATAGCAGAGATTTTAAACCATATCCTTACATGACCCAACAAATCATGTTATAAGATTTCCCTGTATACGAACACATGTTATAATTATTATTTCAGTCAGTTCCGTTTATTCCTCCTGGCATTAAAAATGCTTTATGATTTCATTTTACTTTTTACTTTTACTCTTAGCCTGGGCACAAAATAACATAATTGTTACCCTATAAAAGTGTATTATTATAAGACATTGTCACTGTCACAATTGGGACAATGCAGAAATCATCCAGATATTTGCAACCAATTTGTATTCTTTAACCATTTTGCTATATTTTGCTGCCCTTGTAAACCTGTTGTCTCATAATAATCCTGAATTTTTTCACAATTAAAGAATCATTAATTTAGGCTCCAGCCAGAAAACAATAAAATATAACTTCTTTAAAGGATATAACATCTCTACTTTCTCCAAATAGCAAAATAATGGGTCTGTATTACTAACCCCACCAGCATGTTACTGTATTCATATTATTCTGATGTTTTCAATTACAATAATGAAGGACCTATTGCAAATCAGCAAGTTTTTTCCATCAAGTCATTACTGGGGATGTTGGAACTGGCTGCAAATTTTTTCTCAAACCTGTTTGCCGAATTGGTACAAAAATGTAAAAATTCCCTAGAATTTCTCATAATTTAGATCAATTAAAAACAAGTGAGTTCAATTCGAGTCAAATAGGTTTGACCATGTCTGAGTTTAATTTGATATATTTTAGAAGTTTTTAATAGGGAATAGAGAATGGTTAATGGGAAATAAAAATAAACATATTTAAAAAATCCAAATTTTAATGTGAACCTCGAACGTGAATCTCAAATGGAAAACGAATTGCAAATTTCAAGCCGCAAATCAGGGTCTACTGACGATTGTAGCGTGAACACGTTTATGGCTTTGAACCATTGGCAGTCAACCAAATTTTGAACTGGTTTCAAAATGGAGCTCTAAAAACATAGAAAGAAATAAATAATAATAAATTGCTTCTACTTCCCCTAAAATTGGGACAAACTGGCAATTATTGTAAATAGACAAGTGACAATGGCATAATGACGTTAGAGCTGGAACACTGATGAGATTCAAAAAGGAAGAAACAACAAAATTTGTGTTAAAACATTGATGACGTGTTATTGGTTCTCATTTCCTGTTTAATATGCACTAACCTCTCTACTGCTATGACTAATGCACTGTGGGAAGCATCTAAATTTAAATAGCACATTGTAAGCACTTGTCCAGCAGTAAAGGGAGCAATAGAGGCTGTGTGGTTAAGACACCAGGGTGTGAAACATAGAACTGTCTGTGCGTGACCTTGTGTACAAAATTCATAATAAATCAGATACAAACAGACATAAAGATATATTTTATTTTTAGTGTCCTTGCACATATACACATTCTCGCACTAACGCCTAGTTACCTACAAACAAAACCACTTTACTTCATTTAAGAATATTTTGAAATATTAAAATCTATTTGTTTTATGACCCCTAATTTATTGAAGGGACACGTGGGATGAAATGTGTTTCATTTGGGGGCACACCACACACACACTCAATTCCTTATTTAAGAAATGCTGCCTAGCGTGATTTTACAAAGATCTGCAGAACGGGGTTATGCCTAATCATCATAATCAGGGCTGTCCCCACTCTGCTAATCACAGTCAGCCACAAAGCAGAAAGTGGACGGGCTCTCCCTAGACCGCGGAATGTGGGTTGATGGAGGTTCCACTCCTCCCTATATATCGTTTCATTGCCTCCTCTGATGCCCCCTGCCCTTATTTTAAAACCACTTTATTTAATCTGGCTTTTCTTTTCTTTAAGTCTATTTTGAATCACCTTCTTCTACCTTCTATTTTTGTGTTATTTGTCACAATGCCTGGAGTGGTTGTATTTTTGTTTGAACATGGAGGCAGAGAGAGTGACGATAGACAAAAAGTCACATAGAACGATAGTTAGAGAGTAATAGACTTTATTTATTTTAAATAACCACAAATGTGGGAAAGTGTTTTTATTTGGTTTTCATCTTTAATCAGAGTTACAATTAAACTGTTTGTGTATTTTTTATACTCTTGTCATGCATTTAGTATGACTGCTATTCAGTTGTACAAAGTCCTGTTGAACTTATGACAACTGCATTAAAGCTGCATGTCTGCTTAGAGTTGATTCTAATACGTGCTGATACCCCAATAAAGGCCTCAGTTTCACATGCTTAGTCAGGGACATACGGTCAAATAATTATAGTTTTGCACAATGCCCATAAAGAAGAATTTTAATTTTATCTATATAGCATGACCATAGCAGACCTATCTCATGAACACTATATATTTATTTTTCTCTGATTTCTTTAAAAAAACAACAAAAAAACCTAAGGGTTGAGACATTCAAATATGCACTAATGACTAGGCTACCTTACAAGTGTAATGCATTTAATAACACTCCATTTAATATGCTTAAATAAAATTGTATGTTTCTGCATTATGGTTTTGTTCTTTTTTTATTATTCAATTGTTGGCCAAAACGGACATCATTTGCACAGTAGCATACTTACTGTAAATACTAGTATGTATGGGTAAGCTGTCTATTTTCCCTACATTTTTTAACTACAGACAAACATCATTTTCTATTTCCTGCTCTTCATTGACTTCAGTGCTCTACAACCTTTGGGATAATATTGAGGAATAATCTCTAGAGTTTACAAAGCCCATATTTACATTTCTTTCTTGCTACCAGTGGATTTTTTTTGTCAATATACAATTATATTCTATTTGCAATTTCCAGAATTATATGTAAGCAAAATATGTCATGTAAACATTTACCTTCTTATGTTTGTTTATTCCCACTTGAAATTGATTTCTTGATTTTTTTAATGCCTTTTAGCATAAATGTTTCTGTTCCCCCCACTATATTGTTGATGTGAAAATGCAACTTAAGTGATTGACAATCAGTAGAGTCTCAGAAACGGCACACATGACTCTCCTTAGTCATTATATTGAATATGTCTTACTTTAAAGAGTGTGACCTCGGCTTGTCATTGGTTTGGTAAACCAGGCATCTATTAGGAAGCATCCATTAATGTTCTAAGATATGTGGTACAGAACAATCCGTTCCCAGAGGGACACAAGATAAAGGGGTTTTACTATTCTCTAGGCACCAGCATCCATTTGTTGGAAAACCTGCACACTAGAGGTGATGGATTGTAAAATGCAGTTGTTTTATTTGTGGCAAGGTATGTACATAACTAATTATTTGACTCAGTTTTGAAGGATAACATCAGCACAATACATTTTTAATGTGATAGGTAACTAGGTCACAATAATTGTAGCAGCTGTATTACCTCATGTGGTTTATATATAGAGAATATTGTACCTCCTACTATAAATTATAAAGATTTTACAAGTGAAGACATAGTGCCATGCCTATAGAAAGACAAAAAGTTAAACAGAATTCTGACTTGACTTGTATAAATACAATATTTGTATTTAGATATAAACGGACCCTATTTACAACCCCTGATCTAAAGCAAGGAGGGTTAACCATTTTTCTCAGGAAAAGGAGTGTAGCCTGATAGGAGAGAACTAGTGAGTTGCGATTGTTGTGGTTCTGACCAATCCTGAACTAAAGGGTCAGATCGGCTTTTAGGAAAATGTTCTCCATCGATGTCACATGACTATTTAGGAGAGTCTGCATTGGGTTCTGGTGAGTTAACGTCATGATCTTTGCAGGTATAGCTTTGGCAAATCCCAGAACCACAGAACAAAACTGCTGTTACATTGAATCTATCTGGCTAACAAAAAAACACACTACAAAAATAAAGGCTTTTTTTTGGATTACTTGTAAAATCCCCTTCTACATTCTCGCCATCTTGAAGTTCAGCGTTAAGATATTGAAGTTGACCAAAGTGTTTGGCATTCTTTTTTTTACTATGAACCACATTTCCAAGGTTGGCAAATGTCAGTAAACTTATTGGCAATGAAGAAGTAGAGATGTGCGTAGACCCCTGTGTTTTGGTTTTAGTTCTAAAACCAAAACCATCTTTGTGTTTTGGTTTTGGACAAAAATTCTCTTGTGTTTTTAACATTAATTTTAATAGCTTTAAAAATAATTTACAGCCATGTACAGTCTATTTCCTAATAATATTTTCACAACTGTCAAAATTTTCACCAATTTTAGCCTGGCTAAAATTAATAACAGAGCAGCAGCACCACTCCATATTCAATATACAATCCCTATGAAACATAATGGCAGATAACTGGCTGATAGGATGCTCAATTTACACTAGTAGATAGTCAAAGGTGGGCTACACCCAGAAATAAAATGGTGAGTAACGACCACGGACACAATATTATTAATGTTAGACAGCATGCATCAAGGAAAGAGTCAGTAATCAGAGGTCATTACACGGACAGCAGCATCCGTAGACATTTTACACAAGATGATAGACCAAGGCCATAATGTAAAATAGTGCAAGATTGAATTGTCCTTGGGCCCTCCATCCCACCCATATGTTAAAAAGGACATTCATAGTTTAACACACCAAGCACTTCAGCAACAGGGAATGCCACTTTTTGTGGCTGAATTGCTTGATTTGTTTGAGCCTCCATAAAAGAACATTTAGGTTGTTGGCTGATGAACTGGAGGATAGGGATTTTAACAGTTTACTAATAGGAATTTGGCTAACAGTGGTCAACTTCCTCTATGTTGACAATGTCATCACCCTCTTCATTACTGTCAAGATCATCCTCACACAATATTAGTTCATCCCCACTGGAATCTAGCATTACACATTCTGTTTTTTTTATTGGCGGCAACAATGATATTCCTCATACAATTTTGAGTTCATTTTGACGAACAGCAGTTTTTCTACAATTTTCTGAAGTTGTCTCCTCCTCTAATCACTCACAATGTGTCCGGTTGTGCTAATCACTCTTTCTGAGTAAACAATGGAGGGTGGGCCGCTTAAGCCCACCATAGCTAGCTTGTACAAGGGTCTCCAAATTGTTCTTTTTTCCTCCCAGAATTCAAAGGGACTGTCTGAGATGCTAATTTGTGCATTATCATTAAAGTGATCTTCCACAATTCTACTAATTCAAGGTGCTTCAGATTGAGACATGGTAGAGTTGTCAATATATGTGGGCATTTGTTTTAAGCCTGACCAAATGCCATTACCTTTCGCATTGGTGTGCTGTGTTGACTCATCATCAATGTGACTCTTAGAAAAGTTTTCTTTAGGCAGTAACATTTGTAGGAGAAGCTGAAGCAGCCGACAGCTTGCTCACAAGGTGTTTGTTACATCTCTGAAGCTCTGTGTCAGTTGGAAAGAAAGACTTTATAAATTACTTAAACCTAGGATCGAACATGGTTGCCTAAATGTAGTGATCCAATTTCAAGATGCTGCAAACCCTTGGGTCCTGGTGAAGTCAATAAAGAACTTGATCTACAAGGCCGACATACTTGGCAGAATTGCTAAGTTTCATCTCCTCCTTCAGCTTCTCCAGCTGCTTTTCCAGTAGTTTGATTAGGGGTATGACTTGACTCAGGCTGGCAGTGTCTGAAGTCACTTCATTTGTTACAATTTCAAATGGTTTCAGTAGCTTGCATAAAACAGTAAGGATTCTGAAGTGTGCTGGACAGAGCCGGATTTAGACCTCATAGGGCCCTAGGCAGGATACTGTTTTTGGGTCCCCTCCCTGAAACAATCCATAGCACTATATTTTTGCAGCCTACCATATACCCCTATAGTTACGTAGAAGTGAAAGCATGTGCCGCCGCATGCCTACCATATACCCCTATAGTTAAGTAGACATGAAAGCATGTGCCGCCGCGCAGCGGCGGCACGCCGCCAAAGGAGGTGAGGGCGTGGCTTGCATCTTTGGGGGCGTACCTAACATGTGAAAAGAGCAAGGCCACCCTGCTGCAGAAAAAGGCCCCCCTAAATAGTTACCAAGCAGTCCCGTTTTTTTAAGTAGTTGGGTCAAAACAACTTAATAAATATTGAAGTCAGGGCAGAAATACTTACTTAAGTTGTTTGCAAAAATAATACGCATAAATCCAAGTATGTGCTCTTGTCACTTTTGTCCCTCTATCATCACACTGTGCCCCTTCATTGTCACTTTTGCCCCTTCACAATATCACATGTGCCCTTTCCCCATCACCTCTGTGCCCATCACCATCCCCACCTCTGTGCCAATCACCATCACCACCAATGTGCCAATCACCATCACCACCTTTGTGCCCATTACCACCTCTGTGCCCTTCACCATCACCACTTCTGTGCCAATCACCATCACCACCTCTGTGCCTCTTCACCATCACCACCTCTGTGCCCTTCACCATCACCACTTCTGTGCCAATCACCATCACCACCTCTGTGCCTCTTCACCATCACCACCTCTGTGCCCTTCACCATCACCACCTCTGTGCCCATCACCACCTCTGTGCCTCTTCACCATCACCACCTCTGTGCCCTTCACCATCACCACCTCTGTGCCAATCACCATCACCACCTCTGTGCCAATCACCATCACCAATTCTGTGCCCCTTCACCATCACCACCTCTGTGCCCTTCACCATCACCACTTCTGTGCCAATCACCATCACCACCTCTGTGCCCTTCACCATCACCACCTCTGTGCCCATCACCACCTCTGTGCCTCTTCACCATCACCACCTCTGTGCCCTTCACCATCACCCCCTCTGTGCCCCTCACCATCACCACCTCTGTGCCAATCACCATCACCACCTCTGTGCCAATCACCATCACCAATTCTGTGCCCCTTCACCATCACCACCTCTGTGCCCTTCACCATCACCACTTCTGTGCCAATCACCATCACCACCTCTGTGCCCTTCACCATCACCACCTCTGTGCCCATCACCACCTCTGTGCCTCTTCACCATCACCACCTCTGTGCCCTTCAACATCACCACCTCTGTGCCCTTCACCATCACCACCTCTGTGCCAATCACCATCACCACCTCTGTGCCCCTCACCATCACCACCTCTGTGCCAATCACCATCACCACCTCTGTGCAAATCACCATCACCAATTCTGTGCCCCTTCACCATCACCACCTCTGTGCCCTTCACCATCACCACCTCTGTGCCCATCACCACTTCTGTGCCAATCACCATCACCACTTCTGTGCCAATCACCATCTCTGTGCCCTTTACCACCTCTGTGCCCCTTCACCATCACCACTTCTGTGCCCCTTCACCATCACCACTTATGTCCCTTGTTTTACTTACCTTTCTATTGCGCGCTGCTCCTCCTCCGTCAGTCCAGATGTAAAAAAAAAAAAAAGAAAAAAGAAAAGAAAGAGTCACGTGATCGCTCGTCGGGTCCTGGCAGCCTCTCCTCCTCTCTCTATCACTGAGACACTGAGAGGAGAAGAGGCTGCCGGGACCCGATTCGCGGCACCCGACCCCCCTCCCCCGATTCGCGGGTGCCGCGAGTCGGGGGAGGGGGGGGGTGCCGCGAATCGGGGGAGGGCCGAATTTTTTTTTTTTTTTTTTTTTCATTTTTTAAAAAATTACTTCTGTCCCCCCCAGCTGTGCCCCCCGAGAGCCGCTAGGCCCTAGGCAGGTGCCTAGGTTCCCTAGCGGTAAATCTGGCCCTGGTGCTGGAGTAAGGTAACATGACCCTCCTCTCCCTATCTCATGGCTTGATGTGTAGGTCTTGATGGCTTGTTGATGACCCTCTAGTTGCCGAAGCATATAAAGTATGGAATTCCATCTTGTTACTACCTCTTGCTCCAGTTGGTGGCATTTCAGAATATATATTTTTTGCAGCAGCTGCAATGTTCTACATACGATCACTGAATATTGAAAATGACCAGAAATGTTATGGGTCACACTTGGTATTTTAAAATCAAGAAATATATTTTTTGGGGTGTGCTGCTCACAGTCATACCTTTTTTTTTCCACAAAACAGTTCAATGTCACTGATACTGACCCTTGTACAACTACCTTCAGATTGAAACACTTCAATTTTAAAAACAAGAAAGAATATTTTTTGTCCACTCCTAATTAGTTTACTATTATACTATTACAACCAGTATCCACTGCTTGTCTATTCTTCAATCTCGCACATTCAGTTGAATATGCACAAAATTCCAGCAGATTGCTCTGTAAATAAACTCTTAAAATGTGTGTAGTAAAATCACAGCTAATGCAATATAAACTGCCTGGGAATAGATATCATGGTGTCCTGGTTAGATGTGGCTCTACCACCATCAAGTAGCAGATCCACTTCCATCAGGGTCTCCCCAACCTCTTGTCACCCCATCCCACTAGGCACTATCTATGGTGAACAGCTAGCTCATGCTAAGACCTCCCTTTGGATTCATCCTGTGCCTGGCTTGCCTGATTGTGACTTGAAAGCCTACATCATCCAAATTCTGCAATGCTGCTCCAGATGCTAAATCTGGAGGTCCCCCGTCACCTAGCTGCTACTGCTTGACCACTGCTGCCACAGGCTGCAGCTAACATATCCACCATTGGGGACCCTGCAATCTTGCTCCTCAGTTGGCTCTGCCATCTGTGGGCTAGCTGGCTCTGTTATTTGCTGCTCAATTTGCCAGGCACCCTTGGCTGGGTGCTGACATTTCTGACTTGCCCTATGAACTGATCCAGCCCCCAAGGCTTCGTAGCCTACTCCTGGCGCAACCACACTAGTCACAGCTTAGCCTCCCCAACTCTCCCAGTGAAAGGAGTCTATCTTACTCCCCATCACACTATTTGCTCATGCTCCAAATGCTCCAAATGCCTGAGAGGGACATAAGTGCTGCCTCAACTGGACCTCTGCAACATCCAGGCTTCAACCATCCAGACCTCCACCAACTAGGTCTCTCCTCCATTTAAGTCTCTGCACCATGTTGGCCCCTGCACCTTCTAGGTCTCTGCACTAACTAGGCCTACGTACCATTATCTCTGCTATCTAGGCATGTCTCCAAGGCACTATCAACACCTATCTACTTCCAATCTCTGAGCTAAATCTCAGAACCTCCTGCTACCACACAATCATGGACTTTACGCTCAGTGCCCTAACATACTACTCCACTACTATGCACCCCTGTTTCATTGCTTTCAATGTCTCTCCACACTATCCCATCAGGTTGTCCATACCCCGAACTAAACTGTCCTACTAGATTCTAGTGTCTCCCTTCACCCAACTGTAGAATGTAAGCTCTCATGTAAGCTCTTATGGACATGGCCCTCTCTACCTTATGTCTCATGTCTGTCCATTGCCGTTTACCACATATATCCCAATTTATTTTATATACGCCATGCGATTTATTCTGTTAATTGTATCCATGCATTTATTATTCTGATCAATTGTCACTTGTCATGTATAAAGCTGAAACAAATGAAGGTACAACATAATGGAGCCTCTGCTGCTGATGTCCATGAAGAATAAGACCTATACCCCTCCACCCTGAGACCCATGTCTCTAAGACAGGATTTAAAATAGGACCTATAAAATTTTGAAATTTAGACAGAGCCATCTCCATATAGTAACAAAGAAGAACTGCAGTTTGGTGTAAGTGCCATAGATTGATGAAAACAGTAAACTGGGCAAGTAGGAAAACCATTCACCTGGGAAAACTTGAATGAAATAACCATAAACACTGTAGTTATGTCTGACAATTAACATCCCCTATCTGTAACCCCTTAAAACACTGTCTATTTGGACTAAACACTTCCTAATTCTAAAAGAAGCATAAAAATGCTAGAGAAAGGCTAAGCAAAAAAGTAACTTACTGGGGGTATAAACCCACTAACATTATAAAACTACAAGGCCTCCTTCTATAAGAGAACCTTACCCTTTCTTCTATACCTTTACTGCCTAAAATAAAAATGCTTTGAATTCTGAACTCGCTATGGAGCTGTCAATCAGGTGGTACCTATCCCTATACAATCGTCTCTTAACCCAAAAGATGAAAATATTCTTGGTGCACTGAAAGAAGTTAAATAGATGTCTACACAATAGACCCCCCAACCTGACATACTCATGCCAGGATGTGAAGAAAAGTCAGCAGAGATCTTCAGAAAGGTCATCATTAACTGAGGACTTCCTTGGGAATGGTACATATTTAATCAACCTAAATTTGCTTACTTCTTACCTTGGAACAATTGCTAGTGGTAAGATTCTTAATTTAGGCAATGACTGGTGGAAACAAAATTTTCGCCGTTCAAACTCACTTTCAGCTGCAATTTGTCCTTGGCCATCATGGGATGCTGTCTAGCTGAAAGCAGGTTTCTGCTTATCACTCCAACACAACCATCCAGATAAGATCTTAAAGAGTCTTAAAATCAATCTAAAAGCTTTGAAAAATTTTATATGCCACATTTTGTCTACCCTTTCTGGACTAACTATCTTAGACCATCCCCTGTGTCATTTCTACCTTAACAAAGCAATTTAAAAAAAGGGGTTCTCAGCCTTGCACTCTGGCAACTCATGGTGAAATTTACAAGCTGCTCCCCAATTTTAATTTAATGACCCAAAAGTATTTATACATCATTGGAATGCCCCCCATATTTGATCCCTGGGGCTTGCTGGAAAGAGGCCCTAACTAGACACCTTTATATGAGCCTTGGACTGGACTTGTTGACTGTCATCAACTGAATCCCTAACACAATATCCTTACGATACCAACGCAGGGAAATCCGTATCACAATATACTGATTAAACTGCCATTGTCATACTTCAAACTTCAATGAAGTAGTTCCCCGTTAAGCCCTATAAGCTTTCCAATTTGCCAAATTTTCTAAGAGTAAGAGGTACCTGTATTTGTCTTAATCCTATTCCTTCCATGATCTTTTTCCTTTTTCCAGCTTTTCAATACTAAAATGGTCCAGGAGTAGAAGCATAAAAACATCAATATTCTTCTTTTTTCTAATATTCTCTATCACATTTTGTTTGAAGTGGCCCCTAAAAGCCCCTCAAAACAGATGTAAGATGCGCCCTTTTACGGAATCCTTGGAGTTGGCTGCTCCTTTCTATGACTCTTTTTTGACCTTTAGACACCCCCAGTACCAAATGTAACCACCTACTGTAATGGCACTAATAGCCCTCCCACCTTAACTTCTCACAATGACCCAGTCCAGAGGACGCACTTGTCCCAAAAACTGCCTACCTACTAGTTCCCAAAGAGCCAAATGTGCTTTTTACAGCTTCAATAGGTCTATTGTCTTGCAGCCAGTCCCTGTACCTCCACTGATGCTGGAGACCTACTTGTCTATGCAGTATCACTACATGATGACTATAGCTGATGACTGTAGCTTCTCTGTCTTCTGAGCCCCTCCTAAAGCAGTGTGACTTGGGCCTCCCAAAGTTGACTTGATATTGGGTAATTTACGTTTGCAAAACTCATAATTAACCCATGGCAACCAATATGAAATAATTGATAACTTGTACTGGGCCTATTAAATGTATTGCTGAGTTGCTGTTATTGGTTATTGCACTATTGCAGCATGCCAGTAAATTCATCCATTGAATACAATCTTTCAAATACTTAGGGGCATATTCAATTAGCCACGTTACTCGCAAAAGTAACGCAGCGTTACAAGTATTACCGTTTTTACTGTAATGCTAACCCGGATTTCAGCTCGCAGCTCAGGTACCTGAGCTGCGAGCTGAAAGCCGGTGTTAAGGGTACCGTAATAACGGTAATTATGCGCACTATTACCGTAATAACGGTAATAGTGTGCCAATTGAATATGCCCCTCATTGTCATTTCTGACTGTCTAAAATGTCATCTCTGCTATAGGGATCTGTGTGTTAGTTTACAGAAAAGTTTCCGCCCCTACAAGCTTTCACATGGATTTGGATGAATAATTAGCCAAAGCCATTCAAGTAATTGTTAGCCCTTAAGGTAATAGTCGTATGTAATTTATTACATACTTCAGTACGTAACATACCTCAACTCAGGACTGCTAATACAACAAAATGACTGTCCTCTAGATTCTAATTCTAATATTAGGCATTTAGCTGGTAAATTATACATTTTCCTATTAGTGACATGGTGGCGGAAGAAAATATACATTTGCTATTCTAATACTTTGACATTTTGGGAATATATGTCCCTTTTTCATCACACTTTTTGATTAAAGCTTGCAATAATAGCATATCTACCAACATTTACAGCTCGAAAATCAGGACATGTTAAGCCACTCCCAGATTAGGGAATCCGTGTCCATGTCCACCCACCCTACACCCATTTCAGGGAAAGGTAACACAACTTCTGGCTGCCACAAATTGGAACAGTGAGGACTTTGGCAGCCATGGAATAGTTGCAGGACAGATGAGACAAAATATATTTTTGGTAAAAATCCTCCTTATCTAAATACATTACCCTTATATAATAATAATGTGTTCGTACTAAACTTTATGACAATTTTAGTTGACATTTCTAGCGTTTTATTTTTCTACATAAACAAAATAGTCTAAATGTATCTGAATTAGATCAATCAAGAGACTGAAACAAGTAAATATGCTTAAGTGCAGGAAGACAGACGTTAATGATGGTGTGTAATATATGGTGTTTTATTCTGAGCTCTTATGTACTGCTGACATCTATCAGTACATAAGCATGTTTCTGCTTTAGCTTTTACCAGAAAGAAGTGCAGATAAGAGGAAGTGTCTGCCTCAGTTTCTCCACTTTTGAAGCTAATGGTTCTTAATACATATGCAGGTTGTTGTATTGTATGTAACTGTTTAACTCCCTTGTCTACCTTAGTTAGTGAGAGCGGTAGAAATCATACTATGTCTAGGGAGGTCCTGTACCCGATACAAAATAATGTATATGAGTAACACTGCTGGCTCTGACTGCATCAGATCTCAGCATCTTGGGATAGTCAGTGACAGTGAGTGGTGGAAGTCTCCATCTGTGCTAACAATTAATCTGATGGGCATTTAAGGGGCATGTGGTGAGGTCTTCTGACATGTGGGAAGGTCCGATGGTCATGTACAGGACATGTGAAAAGGACTGATGGGCATGTACGGGCCATATAAAGAGGACTGATGGGCGTATAAAGGGCATGTGGGGAGGTCTGATGGCATGTGGGGAGGTCTGAGGGCATGGGAGGAGGTCTATGGGGCATGTGGGGAGGTCTGATGGCATGTGGGGAGGTCTGAGGGCATAGGAGGACTATGGGGCATGTGGGGAGGTCTGATGGCATGTGGGGATATCTGAGGGCATGGGAGGAGGTCTATGGGGCATGTGGGGAGGTCTGATAGCTTGTGGGGAGATCTGAGGGCATGCGAGGAGGTCTGAGGGGCATGTAGGGACATCTGGCCACAATGGCAACACACTGTACCTCTGTGTCTGCCCGGAGGGGGTCGGATGGTCTGCTGTTTTGTTTTTGAGCTGGGCTCCACAATGTCTGATGTCAGCCCAGCTTACAGTATGAACTGGTCCAAACAAAATCTGCCATAGATTGAGCCATATCTGGTGCCAAGTATACAAAGCTAAATCATATCTAGTATGAAGTATAATATGCGGATCAATACCTGGTGTCAAGTATACAGAATTAAGCCAAGTGTAATATGCTGAGCCATGCCTAGTATTAAATATAATTTGCAAAGCCATGCTGCCTAGTTCAATACACAGACCTATCTCTTGTGCCCTATCGTATATACACAGACCCATATCTGGTGCCTTCAGGTCTATCGGCCTATTGCCTATTATGATAGGCAATAGGCCTTCAGGTCCAGCCTATTATGATGGCCGGAGTTGCAATTAGACAAACTTAGGTGGTTGGCGTTGGGTGCCAATTATTAGGGCTCGCCTAAAACACTGAATGAGTGACACCAGCTGTTGAAATGGAGGAGAAGCAGCCAGTAGCCAGGTGGGGTCACAATATCGGCAATAAGGTGTCAGCAGTGTTGGATAGGGATGTTAGTCCACACACGTTTAAACTTAACCAAGTTGTTGGTTTATTTGAGAGCTTGAATATAACAGTGATTCAGGTACACACAGGGTTAATGGCTGCAGCAGCATACAGGTAGTAAAACAGTCCAATGCAGGTTACATACTGAGTAGTATGTTTTATACATAAGCAGATTGTATTGATTAAACTCTCAACTTCCATAAAACAGGCTCCCTTTTCTAATGGCTCCGTTCACCTATGGTGCAGACGGTCGCATCATTACCCCACCTCCTGTCCCACTAGACCACCGGGGAACCAGGAGACGGAGTACAGCACTCCATACTGACACCCTCCCTCACCTACTAATGTCTCCGGTCACAAGAAAAACATAGCACTTTATCAAAACATTTCTCAATAAAGTCTCCCTTGTAACCATAAAACATGGGAAACAAGCAAACGGTGAAACATATCAACATTAATTAATTCCAGTTCACATTTTTGCAGGAACATATTCAGCAAGTGTGATCCAAGTGTCATCCTTGTGGAATCACAATGAATGTTAAGAGATATTTGTAGCCACTAATCGATTCCACCTCCATTGAACCACACACATCTCTCAGCTCTAGTTGTTAACTTTGGAAAGGAACAACAAGTTTGCTTACCCCTTAGTAGTTGTCTCTCTCCGGACATACCGTCTCTCAGGATTGCTCACAGTAATCCCTGTTACCATCCCATCAATGAATTTCTGGACGCAGTTGTATCCCAGATAGAGATGGGCGAGTCCGGTTCCCCGAGAACCGAACCCACCCAAATTTTGCCTATCCGAGTACCGAGCTGAGTAGCTCGGTACTCTCCCGCCCGCTCCGAATCCAAATTGTGGCCGAACGTCATCGTGACGTCGTTGGATCTCGGGGTTTGCGATACTTCAAGATTATAAATACACGCCTCCACAGCAATCTATCGCCATTTGACAGAGGGAGAGAGCAGGGTGTAGTCACAGGCTGATTAGAGCAGGGACAGAGAATCCAATATTCTTCTTGCAATTGCTCTAACAAAAATCCCTAGAGAAGAGAGGAGGATAGAGGTTTATTTTTTTTTTTTTAATATTTGGCACTCCCCAGTGCTTTTGGGGTGTCCCCCATAATTGTGCAAAAATATTTCTGGCTGTCAAAAGTCATATCTGTCAGCAGTATCTACCAAATAATTTTTAGCACTCCCCAGTGCTTTTGGGGTGTCCCCCCTAATTGTGCATAAATATTTCTGCCTGTCAAAAGTCTTATCTGTCAGCAGTATCTACCAAATAATTTTTACCACTACAAGTGCTTTGCGCTCAGAATGGATTCAAAGCAGTCCACATATGATCAGAATGAGCAACCAGGTTCTGTCACCAGTCCTGATGTTAGTGTTAGTGTAAAATTGCCAACATGCCATTCTACACACGCAGTGGCAAAGAGAGAATGAGGCCTTCACCTTTGGCTATTAGTGGCAGATCCCAAAAAGTTACCGAGCCTACAATTGGTGCACAACTACTGTTATGCGTCAAAGCCGAGCTGCAAGATAACAGTAAGGCATTAGAGGATAATGTTTGCTCTGATTCACAAATGACACCAATCCCTGTGGAGAGTCCATCCAACAGTGGTATGTCTAATCGTGAGCATTCTGTTAGTGTACCCATAAAGAAGGGCCCTTTCAGCAGTTCTGCTGATGTGTACCTGAACAGTCCGAGTGTAGCCGGTGATACACAAATTGAGGATGCCACTTTGGAAATAGAAGAGGATGAGGGGGAGATTTATGGAGGTGACGAGGGCGCTAATGAGGATGTTGATGATTATGATGCAGACAGATACCAAATTGCCTTTCTCAATTTCTATTTATATTCTAGATTATATATAACGGCTGAATAGTTTTCTATTTTACTCCTAGTGGAGAGGGGATCTGATGCAGACAGATACCAAACTGCCTTTGACCATTTCTTTGTATATTTGAATTTCTAGTTCTACAGTCTATGCAGGCTGCTTTTTTTATATTCAACTACAAGTGGAGGGCGGGGAAGGGGGGGGGGCAATAGATAGCCACCAAAGTACCGTGGTCCATTTAATTTTACTTTCAAGCTCCACAGTCTGTGCAGGCTGCTTTTTTAATATTCAACTGCAAGTGTAGGGTGTAATATACACCCAAAGACGATGGCTACATTGCCAATAATCAAAGATGGAGGAGGTAGACAACCAGGTTTGACTGTATAATTTGCAGACAAGTGTTCTCATTAAGGATGGCCTACCAGGGATTAAACTGTTTTTTTCATAATTTATTAGCTTTAGAATTACCTCACTTATCTAAGAAACTGGTGGAGCACTAAATTAGGTTATTACAAAACAAAACCAAACAAAACCAAAACCAAAACCAAAACACGCAAGGGCGGTTTTGCAAAACCAAAACCAAAACACGACGGTAATCCAGATTCAAAACCGAATCCAAAACCAAAACACGGGGGTCAGTGACCATCTCTAATCCCAGATGACCCAGTCACTTATGCCACAGCTCCATGGATTGATTTGTATCTGAAGCCATAAAGAATACTTAAAGCGATAAGGTTGGTTCCTAAATCTGGTACGAACAGAACTTCTTGGATGTCTGTAATGACAGTATCACCTTTTATGTTTAGACACCCTGTGATTGTCCTGACTTTTGTGGGAGTAAGGAATTTGTCTCCAATCCCTTTGACTTATATTTGTTCACATGGTTTTAGCGAAGTGAACCAATCTTGCTTATAGGTGATGTGTCTAGTGGCCCCCAAGTCCATATACCAAAAGTCCTTCTTGTGTCTGTCTGCAACATTCAATGTCGACTCATAAAGTTTGTCACACTTTTCTGCGATTGAATCCTTCAGCATGCATTCTGATGCCCAATTTTTGTGACATACAAAGCAATTATACTTGGGATTTTTGGACTTGGTACCTTTAGTGAGTAAAGCAGAACTTTCAGCATTTGTCTCAACTGGAATTCATTGTTGAAACTGCAGCAACTTGGCCTTCACAATTTCTGTCGTCAGCTTGGTATCATAAGACTCCAAAGTTACCACCAGGAAATCAAACTCTGGCGCCAATTGTTGGGCTATCGATAGCATTTTGTCAATATACTCGTTCATATTCTCACAGTCATTTAACTTAACTTTAAGCTCCAGGACCCTCTCCTAAAGTTGATTCAGCTGTGGGATCGGTGCACCACCAGTGCAGAGCTTGCTCAGGAAAGGCAGCAGGCAGGTGTGAGTGCATCTGCGCACACAGTGAGGCGAAGACTTTTGGAGGATGGCCTGGTGTCAAGAAGGTCAGTAAAGAAGCCACTTCTCTCCAGGAAAAACATCAGGAACATACTGATATTCTGCAAAAGGTACAGGGATTGGACTGCTGAGAACTGGGGTAAAGTCATTTTCTTATATCCCTTCATGATACTGTTACTGGTGAAGAACAAACAAGGTAATTAACAGTTTTCTTAAATTTGTTTTTAGTTGTTACTAATATATGCTTATCTTGTTGCGTGACTGACTGATGGGTGACATGTGGATGGTCAAGCATGCTACATGCTACTGGTCATGTGTGTGTCTGATACGCGATCTCCAGGACAGTTTGGCATTGCGTGGCAGTGTGCTTGTACTGCATTAATGATGCCAGCAGAGAAGTAAAGGCATGTTGTTGTCACAGAGAAGTAGAATGAGAGTAGTTCATGGTGGAGAGCAGTTCATGGTGGAGAGCTGTGAGAGATAAAGAATGTCCTGGCCCAGAGAATGAGCATAACCACCAATCTGGTGCTGCTGTAGATATAAGAGATAGGTGTGGAGAGAACAATTACTAAGACATCATGTGGAGGCTCTGGTGGGTCTGCAGTGAACCCATAATAATAATATACACTACAGTCCCATTTACAGATAGGGGTAATTCCAGCTGAAAGGTGCAATTTTGGAATTTGGGAAACCCATGTTGCACTGCAAGAGGGTGAATGTAATGTGTGCATAGATTTAGTTCAGTTTCAAAACAAAGTTGAAGGAGGTGGTGAATTCTATGAAGAGGGAATTCATCTGATTTCAAGGAGGGTGCAGCCCCTGTCTTTGTCTTGGCCCAGTACTGGGTTCCCCTATTCTTGGCCAAGTGCTGGGCATACATTTCGCAGCCACTTGCAGACCAGCATACGCTGCTGCTCCTCAAGGCTGGAGGTTTGTGCAGTGTTGATGTACAATGGGGCAGTTCAACCTGGCTGAATGTGCAGGAGAAACTGATAGTGCTGGAGAAACTGATGGTGCTGGAGAAACTGATGGTGCAGGAGAAACTGATGGTGTAGGAGAACCTGATAGTGCTGGAGAAACTGATGGTGCAGGAGAAACTGATGGTGTAGGAGAACCTGATGGTGCAGGAGCAACAGATGGTGCAGGAGAAACTGATGGAGCAAGCTTTCTTTATTACTTACAAAGAACGACCTTGATTAGAGATGACATTTTTGATACTGCAAACAGGCACAGCCCATATAACAAGGTGTTTGGACATTCCACCCTCAACCCATGTATTCTTTTAGGTGTAAAATGTCCTAACACAAGTGTATGAACCTACTCCCACAGTCCTGCTGTGTTAAACCTGATGTATGAACAATCTGAACCCCAAATTACAGGTTTCCACTGGCAGCAAGCGATAATCCCAGGAAAACTGGGGGCTCAAATCCTGACACATTCATCCTCACGTACAGTAATTCTTTGTATTTTCATTTTCTTTGTGAACCTTGGATAGAGTGGTATGTGCTGCATCCATATCCTTGCTTAACCGTTTTCAGTGAAAACATCAGTTCTGTAGGACTTGCTGCGCCCATCCATAAGGCGAAAATGAAACATGCCATCTACACTGGCATAAAGATTGATATCTTGTTAAATAGAGACAGCTCTTTAAACAGAGCCCTTTATATACACCCTTGTTATTGCATGACTATGCCCTTTTTCACTCTTGAGGAACTAGTTAAACTAAGTAAACAGCAATGAAGGTCTAATAAATTACAGCCTGCTTCTCTGATCTGTCAGCTAGGTAAGTAAACAGAGGCCCTCATAGCATGTAATTATGCTATAAATTACTGCCTCAAATTATAAACATACTTCATTAGTTATTCAATTATGATATAATTAAGGATAAATTTATTGTATCTTGACGGGGAAAAAAAAAACCTTTAAATAAAAGCATACAGCGGTTGATGAATGGGATAAAGGTGCAGTCGTTTGCTAGTTAGAAATGATCTAGTCTGACTGTCCTTGCATGATTTTCAGCCTCAGTGCACCATTGATCCCATTTGGGAAGATAATAAGGTTTGGGCTAATTAATCCAATGGGTAGGGACTGGAACTGCACTGCACAGTTTAATCAAGTCATCAGAACTCTCTGGCCATGAAAAAGATAATTAAAAGGAGAGAATGGAATACAGTTACAGGAGCTTAGAAGAACAAGAGCTTCAATTTGTTATCTGTTTGTCCGGGGTTAGTGGGGAGGGGATAGGTTAAAGAACTATATGATTTTACCTATAGTCATAACTGTCCAAGCAAAAGCTATAGGCCTATGGCCTACCTCGGACTGCACATTGGTTTATTCAGGAGGAAATTAGATGTAGCAGCAAAAAAATTATTTATATACATTTCAGGTAACTGTATCATAATCACTATTGGCCTTTGTATGTGGTCATCTACCAACAGCACAGACAATGGAAATGGAAAAAGAAGTAAAGCATAACTGGGTTGTAATTATAGGGTCTGTAATTACCCTGATGTAAATAAGAGCACAGAATCTCATAGTTGAGGTAAAGGAAGCACAATGTTATCAGTATTGAGACAACTAGCATTCCCCGATGATGGAAAACACAACTAGAGGGGGATGACTATTAGACTAGGTATTAACGAATAGAAATGATACTATATCTAATGTATAGGTAAGGGGTATTTAGGTAATTGTAGTCTGAAACAGAAACCTTAAGTATATACAGGAAAAGCAATGAAATCAGAACAACAAAATAACCTGAAAAAAAGATTGCTAAAGAAAGTAAAATATAAAAAGGTTTTCAATTTCATAAATAGAAAATTAAAATAATAAAGAAAATAGTAGTGGGTCACCTAAAGAAAGGAGAGATTGGTTGGGGGATATTAAGATAAAGCTGACCTCTTAAATACGTTCTTTTCACAAGGAGTAAAGAATGGAGGATGACCTCTCCTCCAAATGGTTATGATGATTTATTTTTAGTTTGATAATTTGCATAATTTGTTTTGTTATGTCTCCTTAAGCCACATGCATATATTTTTTTGTATCCTCTTGCAACACCCTTATTTTCGCTTCTGCACCCCCATTCCCCCCTTCTTATTACTGTTATTCTAGAACATGATAAGATATATTTATTAAAAAAAAAAAAAAAGGCATCTCCTGCTATGATTATTAGAAAGCGTTATTGTTGGGGTTTGTCTAGAAAATTAAGGGGGTGGGAAGGAATTAAGTGGTTTGTAAGGATTTTCCCCCACAATGAGAATAAACTGTCCGCCACCTGGCTTGGGTTTTGTCTTGTCTTTTTCTGGATCAACACAGCTAGTTCATATTACAATAGGTTCACCTTGATTACTTTTGTCTTTCTTCATCCTTGCTAACTGTTAAATTATGTAACTATGTAAGCATTGCATTGAGAGTAAGCTGGAACACTTCAAATTCATGACAGGTGAGCCTCAAATATGTTTAACTTACACAAGGGTGTTGTCTACACTCTTACCCCTTGGTAGCTCCTGCTGTCTTTTTTTAAACCAGCACTAGAAGCAGAGATGACAGCAAAGTTTGTTCACTGGAATCTTCAGGGGAGCTTATGGAGAAGAGGAACAATGCACCCTAATTAAGTGCAACTTTTTATTTGAAAACTCAGTGAACTATCAGTTATATTTTTCTATGCTAAACATATGATTTGTGACTTATGATAAAGTGCTCTATCTTCAAATTAAGTCACCTATATATTAGGACTTTATGATTCAATTTAGCAAAAACTGCTTATTTAGGCTGTGTACACACTACAAGAAAATTATAACAATACAAAAGTTGAAGCAATTTTACTAACGACAGGGGAGAAGAAAGGTCCCAATCAGCATATCGATTCATGTGTATACACCATACACGATTTACCTTCAGATCGGTGCATACACATTGCAGAATTGGAACAACATCGCTCCATCGTTGAATGAGATTAGTTCAGTTTAAGAATCTAGTTCACCGATATGATGTGCTTTGAAACAATAAGCATTCCTCATTGCAGGGTACACACTACTGTGATATCAGGCCAACTGGTTGTTTATCGTCTGATTGGCCCGGGAATTGCCTGAAAACACATTAGTGTGTACCCAGCTGTACATATAACATGCACATCTGTAATCTAAACTGATTATTTTTATTATTATTATTATTATTATTTATTTTTATTTATAGGGCGCCACAAAGTGTCTGTAGCATTGTGCAGAGACAAACTATAGGAAAGTACAAGGTAAAACAGCACGGTACAGTTAACAATAAGCATTACAACTCAGGAAGCTCAAAGCACAGCTATAGAGACAGACTGAAAGGTTGAGGGTGAGAGATATTTAGCACAAGCTGGAAACCTGTGCCCAAGAGGGTGGGCGCGGCTGACAGGTAAGAGCCACTGAGAGGTGCAAAGAAAAGCGAGAGGAGACAGAGGGCAGAAGGTCCAAGAAGGAGGTGGGCTGAGTAGCTGGAGAGCAACATTAAAAGTAGTGGAAACAGTAGGAGAGAGTGCCCTGCTCAAAAGAGATTACAGTCTAAAGGGAGGGCAAACAAACTGAAGGCACAAGGGTGATACAGAGATAGTGTCACACGGGACAAAAAAGGAAGGGGGAAGAAGGGATGAGAGGGAGAGGTAGCCAACAAGGTGGGTAGTTAGGCGGGTGACTGAAGGGCTTTTAAGAAAAGATGGGTTTTAATGCCCGTATGAAACTGCACAGATTGGGGATGTTCTGATGGAGCAAGGGAGAGCGTTCCACTGGAGGTGGGCAGCGTGGGAGAAGTTTTGAATGCGTGCGTGAAAAGAGGTAATCAGAGGGAAAGAGAGGCGACGACCATTAGCCGATTACAGTGGGCGCGATGGAGTGTGAATAGAGATGAGGTTGAAAATCTAGGGAGCAGTGGAGCTGGAGAGAGCCTTGTATGTGTCACGATCTGCCTGCAGCATACTGCTTCGCCTGGCAGCTCCTGCCTCCTGGACTATCAGACTTTATCATTTGTGTTCATTTTATGTGTTAGCAGCAGTACCTCTGATCACCAGAGGTGCTGCTATTGTGCCTGTTGTGCTCCTAGTTCCTTAGGAGTTAACACTGCTTCACTCATTATCTCATGCACCTGGGTGTGTTCCATTTATACCTGTCTCTCCCAGCATTCAGGGCTGGTTATTGTTGTCCCATCCTGTTGTTCCTTTCCTCTGCTGTGCTTTTGGTTTCATGCTGCCTGGATCTCTTCATATTGTCACGGATCTCAAACAGAAGTACAGCTAGGAGTCATGGATAGGTGAAAACACTCTGTGTTTATTTGCAGAGAGGTGTTAACAACAGGTAATAAGGAGCAGTGATAAATACCAGGTTCCAGCTGATGCAGAAAGTAGCATGAATGTCCAGAAACAATCAGGTAAGGACAACAGGAAATTACATCAGGATTGGACAACAAGAAAGGACAACACAGGATGGGACAACAATAACCAGCAATGACTGCTGGGAGGAACAGGTATATATAAGGGGAATGAGACACACCCAGGTGCATGAGATAATTAGTGAACATACAGGTTAACTCCTTAAGCACAAGAATAATGCACAATAGCAGCACCTCTGGTGAAAAGAGGTACTGCTGGAACACAAAATAGAAATACAAATAATAGAATGACAAAAAGGCAGGAGCTGCCATGCAAAGCAGCATGTAATGCACACGCTGTAGGCAGATCATGACAGTACCCCCTCCCTTAAGGGCGGATTCCAGACGCCCAATTACCAAAAATGTCTGAATTCATCGGAATCATAGTCCAGAATTGGGGGCCCGGCAGAAAAGTCCTCGTCCATTGGTGGACGGGCAAAGGAGACTATGCCAGCTGCCAGTTCAAGCTCTGTAGACCTTGCTCTCTTCTTTCGCTTTTTCTTTTTGCGAGAATTCCCTGGAACAGCAGTTTGAACCAATTGGGTGGAGTACAATGAAATCTCTAGGCCAGGTGAGATGGGTGGACCTGCTGACAATACAGAGGCCCCGTAACAAGGCATAGCGGGAGGTGTTGGTGAAAACTTGTTGATCACTGCCTCGACAAATAGTTGTAAGTCAGAAAGAATGGGGTGATCAGACTCAACAAAAGGGTTTGCCCATTCCATAGCCTCTCCTCTAAAATGTGTTAACAAAAACAAAACTTGCCTCTTTGGGTCACTGACAAGGCTAGGTACCGAGGGGAAATAAGAAGCACAAAACCTCAGTAGAGCACTAAATTGAGAAAGGTGCCCCTCAAAGGTAGGTGGCAGCTCAGACTTGGCACCCTCGGCAACGGATGGTTCGGACTTGGCAGCAGGCTTGACAGCTGGCCCGGACTGGACGGCTGGCTTGGCAGCAAGCCCGGACTGGGCGGAAGGCTTGGCAGCTGGCCCGGACTGGGCGGAAGGCTTGGCAGCTGGCCCGGACTGGGCGGAAGGCTTGGCAGCTGGCCCGGACTGGGCGGAAGGCTTGGCAGCTGGCCCGGACTGGGCGGAAGGCTTGGCAGCTGGCCCGGACTGGGCGGAAGGCTTGGCAGCTGGCCCGGTCTGGGCGGAAGGCTTGGCAGCTGGCCCGGACTGGGCGGAAGGCTTGGCAGCTGGCCCGGACTGGGCGGCAGGCTTGGGAGCTGGCCCGGACTGGGCGGCAGGCTTGGGAGCTGGCCCGGACTGGACGGCTGGCTTGGCAGCAAGCCCGGACTGGGCGGAAGGCTTGGCAGCTGGCCCGGACTGGGCGGAAGGCTTGGCAGCAAGCCCGGACTGGGCGGAAGGCTTGGCAGCTGGCCCGGACTGGGCGGAAGGCTTGGCAGCTGGCCCGGACTGGGCGGAAGGCTTGGCAGCTGGCCCGGACTGGGCGGAAGGCTTGGCAGCTGGCCCGGACTGGGCGGAAGGCTTGGCAGCTGGCCCGGACTGGGCGGAAGGCTTGGCAGCTGGCCCGGACTGGGCGGAAGGCTTGGCAGCTGGCCCGGTCTGGGCGGAAGGCTTGGCAGCTGGCCCGGACTGGGCGGAAGGCTTGGCAGCTGGCCCGGACTGGGCGGCAGGCTTGGGAGCTGGCCCGGACTGGGCGGCAGGCTTGGGAGCTGGCCCGGACTGGGCGGCAGGCTTGGGAGCTGGCCCGGACTGGGCGGCAGGCTTGGGAGCTGGCCCGGACTGGGAGGTAGGCTTGCCAGCACTTTAAGAAGCCTGAGGGCAGACAGCACTTTGAGAAGCCTGAGGGCAGACAGCACTTTGAGAAGCCTGAGGGCACACAGCACTTTGAGAAGCCTGAGGGAAGACAGCATCAAGTGGTAACTCGGGCTGAACCACATGGACTGGCAACTCGGGCTAGACCGCATGGACTGGCAACTCGGGCTGGTCCGCATGGACTGGCAACTCGGGCTGGACCGCATGGACTGGCAACTCGGGCTGGACCGCATGGTCTGGCAACTCGGGCTGGACCGCATGGACTGGCAACTCGGGCTGGACCGCATGGACTGGCAACTCGGGCTGGACCGCATGGACTGGCAACTCGGGCTCGACCGCATGGACTGGCAACTCGGGCTGGACCGCATGGACCGGCAACTCTTCTGGAGCAGACTGGAGGGACAGGACCCCCTCTGGAGAAGTCTTTAAGGGCAGCACCCCCTCTGGAGCAGACGGTAAGGGCAGCGCCCCCTCTGGAGCAGACGGTAAGGGCAGCGCCCCCTCTGGAGCAGATGGTAAGGGCAGCGCCCCCTCTGGAGCAGACGGTAAGGGCAGCGCCCCCTCTGGAGCAGACGGTAAGGGCAGCGCCCCCTCTGGAGCAGACGGTAAGGGCAGCGCCCCCTCTGGAGCAGACGGTAAGGGCAGCGCCCCCTCTGGAGCAGTCTGGAAGGGCAGCGCCCCCTCTGGAGCAGACTGGAAGGGCAGCGCCCCCTCTGGAGCAGACGGGAAGGGCAGCGCCCCCTCTGGAGCAGACTGGAAGGGCAGCGCCCCCTCTGGAGCAGACTGGAAGGGCAGCGCCCCCTCTGGAGCAGACTGGAAGGGCAGCGCCCCCTCTGGAGCAGACTGGAAGGGCAGCGCCCCCTCTGGAGTAGACTGGAAGGGCAGCGCCCCATCTGGAGCAGACTGGAAGGGCAGCGCCCCATCTGGAGCAGACTGGAAGGGCAGCGCCCTCTCTGGAGCAGACTGGAAGGGCAGCGCCCCCTCTGGAGCAGACGGTAAGGGCAGCACCCCCTCTGGAGCAGACGGTAAGGGCAGCGCCCCCTCTGGAGCAGACTGGAAGGGCAGCGCCCCCTCTGGAGCAGACTGGAAGGGCAGCGCCCCCTCTGGAGCAGACTGGAAGGGCAGCGCCCCCTCTGGAGCAGACTGGAAGGGCAGCGCCCCCTCTGGAGCAGACTGAAAGGGCAGCGTCCCCTCTGGAGCAGACTGGAAGGGCAGCGCCCCCTCTGGAGCAGACTGGAAGGGCAGCGCCCACTCTGGAGCAAACTGGAGCTCAGGAACAGAGACAGCGGCTGAAGACTCGGAACTGGACACAGTGGCAGGAGACTCGGAACCGGACACAGTGGCAGGAGACTCGGAACCGGACACAGTGGCAGGAGACTCGGAACCGGACACAGTGGCAGGAGACTCGGAACCGGACACAGTGGCAGGAGACTCGGAACCGGACACAGTGGCAGGAGACTCGGAACCGGACACAGTGGCAGGAGACTCGGAACCGGACACAGTGGCAGGAGACTCGGAACCGGACACAGTGGCAGGAGACTCGGAACCGGACACAGTGGCAGGAGACTCGGAACCGGACACAGTGGCAGGAGACTCGGAACCGGACACAGTGGCAGGAGACTCGGAACCGGACATAGTGGCAGCAGGCTCCAAGCTGGAGGCAGATGATGTGACCTCAGAGCTGGAGGCAGATGATGTGACCTCAGAGCTGGAGGCAGATGATGTGACCTCAGAGCTGGAGGCAGATGATGTGACCTCGGCACAGGAGACAGAGGCTGACACCTCGGCACGGGAGACAGAGGCTGGCACCTCGGCACGGGAGACAGAGGCTGGCACCTCGGCACGGGAGACAGAGGCTGGCACCTCGGCACGGGAGACAGAGGCTGGCACCTCGGCACGGGAGACAGAGGCTGGCACCTCGGCACGGGAGACAGAGGCTGGCACCTCGGCACGGGAGACAGAGGCTGGCACCTCGGCACGGGAGACAGAGGCTGGCACCTCGGCACGGGAGACAGAGGCTGGCACCTCGGCACGGGAGACAGAGGGAGTAGGTGCCTCAGGACAGGCGGCTGGAGCTGGCAGATTGGGTCTCTTCGCAGAGAACAGGAATGCTGGAGCATAAACAGATTTGGAGTACCGAGAGGAAACAACAGGAGATTGTTCAATAAGCTGACGTGGTCTACGGACAGGACAGTCCTGCAAGAAATGTGCATTGCTGGCACAGTAAAGACACAGTTTGTTGGTTATTCTGCGCTGTCGCTCCACTTCGGTCAGATGGGGGCGTGGCCCACTTGTGAACCGGGCATTAGTTAAACTGCAGTTGTTAGTTAAATGCAAATTTGGCATGGTATTATAGCAAGGTGTTGGTGGCACGGATTCAGCAGCAGACAGAGTTGGCTGGGTCAAATCAACAGTATTAGATTTCAGTGAAACAGTCTCTGATAGTCTCCTAAGTGGGTCCAAAAGCAAAGTGGAAAATTTAGCCAGCTGGGAGCGTAGCAATATAATGTCCATTTGTAAGGTTTGTAGCAGTGGTAATTCCATGATTGGTAAAACAGACATGTTGCAAAAGACAAATGAAAACTTGATTGCAGCAAAAAAAGTCCCAGAATAAAACAAAACTTTCACCTGACTCCAAAGCTGTTTTTTGGGCTGGTTATACTGTCACGGATCTCAAACAGAAGTACAGCTAGGAGTCATGGATAGGTGAAAACACTCTGTGTTTATTTGCAGAGAGGTGTTAACAACAGGTAATAAGGAGCAGTGATAAATACCAGGTTCCAGCTGATGCAGAAAGTAGCATGAATGTCCAGAAACAATCAGGTAAGGACAACAGGAAATTACATCAGGATTGGACAACAGGAAAGGACAACACAGGATGGGACAACAATAACCAGCAATGACTGCTGGGAGGAACAGGTATATATAAGGGGAATGAGACACACCCAGGTGCATGAGATAATTAGTGAACATACAGGTTAACTCCTTAAGCACAAGAATAATGCACAATAGCAGCACCTCTGGTGAAAAGAGGTACTGCTGGAACACAAAATAGAAATACAAATAATAGAATGACAAAAAGGCAGGAGCTGCCATGCAAAGCAGCATGTAATGCACACGCTGTAGGCAGATCATGACACATATTACCACTTACCTTCATCAGCCATCTACCCGGTATTTATTCCTGCATATTCCTGTATATTCAGTATTCAGCAATAAACTTTGTGTGTTTTCACCTCAATCCTGGCTCCTGAGCTGCACTTGTATTTGAACCGTGACAGTATAATCAGCCTAAAGAAAAAAAAAACAGCTTAGGAGTCGTGGGGAAGATATTTATTTTGGGACCTTTTTCTGCTATTCTTTTTTCATTTGGTTTTTGCAATATGTCTGTTTCACCAATCTTGGAATTGCCACTGCTACAAACTTTACAGATGGACATTATCTTGCTACGTTCTCAGCTTGCTAGATTTTCCTCTTTACTTGTGGACCCTCTCAGGAGACTGTCTGATTATGTCTCTTCTAATACAGAAGCTGCTGGTCTGTCTCAATCCACCTTTACTGCTGCTGAACCTGTGCAAACAGCACCTTTAAATTGTGCTTCTACAAATTTGCTGTTTAGTAAGAACTATGGGGTAACTAATTCCCAGTTCACAGGTGGTCCACGCCCCCATCTGACCAAAGAGGAGCGACGGCACAGAATAACAAATTAATTGTGTCTTTACTGTGCCAGCAGTGAGCACTTCTTACAGGACTGTCCTATCCGTAGACCACGTCAGCTTACTGAACCATCCCCTGTTGGGTTCTCTCTGCATTCCAAATTTGTTTATGCTCCACCATTTCTGATCTCTGGGAAGAGACCCAATCTGCCAGCTCCAGCCGCCTGTCCTGAGGCGCCAGCTCCAGCCGCCTGCCCTGAGGCGCCAGCTCCAGCCGCCTGTCCTGAGGCACCAACAACCTCTGTCTCCTGTTCCGAGGTGCCAGCCTCTGTCTCCTGTTCCGAGGTGCCAGCCTCTGTCTCCTGTTCCGAGGTGCCAGCTTCTGTCTCCTGTTCCGAGGTGCCAGCCTCTGTCTCCTGTTCCGAGGTGCCAGCCTCTGTCTCCTGTTCCGAGGTGCCAGCCTCTGTCTCCTGTTCCGAGGTGCCAGCCTCTGTCTCCTGTTCCGAGGTGCCAGCCTCTGTCTCCAGTTCCGAGTCTTCAGCCGCTGTCTCCAGTTCCGAGTCTTCAGCCGCTGTCTCCAGTTCCGAGTCTTCAGCCGCTGTCTCCAGTTCCGAGTCTTCAGCCGCTGTCTCCAGTTCTGAGTCTTCAGCCACTGTCTCCAGTTCCGAGTCTTCAGCCACTGTCTCCAGTTCCGAGTCTTCAGCCGCTGTCTCTCTTCCTGAGCTACAGCCTGCTCCAGAGGAGGCGCTGCCCTTAAAGCCTGCTCCAGAGGGGGCGCTGCCCTTAAAGCCTGCTCCAGAGGCGGTTCTGTCCCTCCAGTCTGCTCCAGAAGAGTTGCCTGTCTATGCGGTTCAGCCCGAGTTGCCTGTCCATGCGGTTCAGCCCGAGTTGCCTGTCCATGCGTTTCAGCCCGAGTTGCCTGTCCATGCATTTCAGCCCGAGTTGCCTGTCCATGCGGTTCAGCATGAGTTGCCTGTCCATGCGGTTCAGCCCGAATTGCCTGTCCATGCGGTTCAGCCCGAGTTGCCTGTCCATGCGGTTCAGCCCGAGTTGCCACTCTATGCGGTTCAGCCTGAGTTACCACTTGGTGCTGTCTGCTTTGAGGCTTCTCACAGCGCTGTCTGCTCTGTGGCTTCTCACAGTGCTGTCTACCCCGAGGCTTCTCACAGTGCTGTCTGCCCCGAGGCTTCTCACAGTGCTGTCTGCCCCGAGGCTTCTCACAGTGTTGTCTGCCCCGAGGCTTCTCTTGGTGCTGTCCCTGCCAAGCCTGCCGCGCAGTCCGGGCCTGCTGCCAAGCCTGCCGCCCAGTTCGGGCCTGCTGCCAAGCCTGCCGCCCAGTCCGGGTCCTGCTGCCAAGTCCGAACCATATGTTACCGAGAGTGCCAAGTCTGAACCATCACCTTTCTTTGAGGGGCATCTTTCCCAATTTAATGCCCTTCTGAGGTTTTTTGTTTCACAGATCCCCTCCGTACCAAGCCTTGTTAGTAGCCCTAAGAGACAGGTACTATTCCTAATATCCCATTTATGGGGAGAGGCTTTGGAATGGGCAAACCCATTTATTGAGACGGATCATCCCATCTTATCGGACTTGCAATCCTTTACTGAGGCAGTAATCAGCAAATTTGTAACTCCTCCCGCTATGCCATCTTGCGGGGCCTCTGCATTGTCAGCAATACCACCTATCTCTCCTGGCCAAGAGATACCATTGTGCTCCTCCCAGTTGGCTCAGGTCCCAATCCCGAGGAAGTCCCGTAAAAGGGGAGGACGTAAAAAGAAAGGAGGTTCTGCAGTGCTTCAGCTTCCATCTGGCATGGTCTCCTTTGCCTCTCTGCCCATGGACAAGGGCTTTTCTGCCGGGCCCCCAATTCTGTACTATGATTCAGATGAACTCAGACATTTTTGGTAATTGGGCGTCTGGAATCCGCCCTTAAGGGAGGGGGTACTGTCACGATCTGCCTGCAGCATACTGCTTTGCCTGCAGCTCCTGCCTCCTGGACTATCAGACTTTATCATTTGTGTTCATTTTATGTGATAGCAGCAGTACCTCTGATCACCAGAGGTGCTGCTATTGTGCCTGTTGTGCTCCTAGTTCCTTAGGAGTTAACACTGCTTTACTCATTATCTCATGCACCTGGGTGTGTTCCATTTATACCTGTCTCTCCCAGCATTCAGGGCTGGTTATTGTTGTTCCTTTCCTCTGCTGTGCTTTTGGTTTCATGCTGCCTGGATCTCTCCATATTACCACTTACCCTCATCAGCCATCTACCCGGGATTTATTCCTGCATATTCCTGTATATTCAGTATTCAGCAATAAACTTTGTGTGTTTTCACCTCAATCCTGGCTCCTGAGCTGCACTTGTATTTGAACCGTGACAGTATGTGAGGGTGAGGAGCTTGAAAAGAATTCTGTAGAGGAAGGGGAGCCAGTACAGGGCTTGGTAGAGGTGGGAAACAGGTGGAGCGGTGAGAAAGGAAGATAAGTCTAGCAGCTACGTTGAGTACAATTAAAAGTGGAGCGAGATGAGAAATGGGAAGGCCAATAAGGAGAAGGTTACAGTAGTCCAAGCGGGAGATGATCAGAGAGTGGATGAGAGATTTGGTGGCATCCTGGGAGAGGAAGGGGTGAATGCGAGCGACATAATGCAACTGGAAGCGTCAGGATTTGGCTAAGTGGTTAGCACTTCTGCCTTACAGCACTGGCATCATGAGTTTAATTCCCGACCATGGCCTTATCTGTGAGGAGTTTGTATGTTCTCCCCATGTTTGCGTGGGTTTCCTCTGGGTGCTCCGGTTTTCTCCCACACTCCAAAAACATACTGGTATGTTAATTGGCTGCTAACAAAAATTGACACCTAGTCTGTCTGTCTGTGCTGTCTCTGTCTGTGTGTGTGTGTGTTAGGGAATTTAGACTGTAAGCCCCAATGGGGCAGGGACTGATGTGAGTGAGTTCTCTGTACAGCGCTGCAGAATTAGTGGCGCTATATAAATAAATGGTAATAATAATAATAATAATAGTGTGTGGGGCAAAGGAAAGAGAGGAGTTGAGGATGACATCTAGGCAGTGGAGTTGGGCAACAGAAGAGATAGAGGAATTGTTAACAGTGATAGAGAGGTCAGAGGGGAAGGAGATGGAGGAAAGACAATGAGTTTGTTTTTAGCAATATTAAGTTTAAGAAATCTAGAGGACATTCAGGAAGAGGTGACAGAGAGGCAGGAGGACACCCTAGAGAGGAGGGAGGGAGAGAGATCAGGAAATGAGAGGTACAGTTCAGTGTCGTCAACATAAAGGTGGTTCTTGAGGCCGAAGGAGCTGATGAGTTCTCCCGGGGAAGAGGTGTATAGCAAAAAGAGTAAGGGTCCAAGAACAGAACCCTGTGATTATTCGATTAGGTGTTTAAAGTGTTTGTCAGACACTTACTACTCCCTTTCTAACATAAATTATATTCTATCTATAAGTGAAATTTATCGATCTACCAAGCATTCTTGTGATTGGTGACCTGGAATGAAAAGATTATTAAAGGTATATAGTCCACCTATCTATGAGTTTTCAGATCAGGCCAGAATGCTAACCAACATGTATTTCCTGTTAACAAACCTAGTTTAAGATCAGCGTGTGAAAGCATAGTATAAAAGCATACTAAAAATAATTATTACTTACATTTAATATGTCATTTAATAATATATTTAATTAATATAATATATATAAATATGCATGAAACCCCGAACTTCTGTGCATAGCTTATTTTTTTATGCTTCTGTTTCATAGGTCCCTAGGACTGGTGAGAGAACATGACATATCTTTCTATATGGCGTACATCTCTTGACCTACACCCAATTACTTGACAATGGGTGACAACAATAGGCCAGCTATGCAGAAGCGTGGAACTCATTGCGTAGAAGAGGGTGGGGTAAGGAAATAAAGCAGTTTTTTTCCAGCTGTACCCATGTCTCCAAAGTGCCTGTGTCTAAATAGGATGAAATCATTGTTCTACATAAAGAGCTGTGTATCAACCTGTGTCATTGGTGATCTTTCTGAATGTAACTTTCTGCTTCCATTTTGATTTGCTATTATTGTTTTTCTAGATCTCTATTTTCCTAACATCTCCTGCTGCATTGTATAAGCTTAATAACGGGGCTGGTGAGACTCAACATCTCAAAGTGTGAATGTAGACAAGGTAGCAATCGATTAGATTCGAGGGAGGTGCTGGATATGAGTTGATATGGTTGTTTTGGGAATATGTGGTTAAGGTTTAGGGTTGTAAGGCTATTAGTTGTAGTCAATAGAAGTCAGGATGTATATTGCACCTACGGCTTGTAAGGCAATAGTCATGTCATTACTCAGATATTTAAAAAACAGTAATATTATCATGTTATCCACATTTTCTTAGAACTAAACATGTTATCCGATTTATCTGCACCAGGAAACTAGTAAAAGACATCAGTGCAACCAATCATTAACAACAGTATGAGCACCTTTTATAATGATGTGTGCTGTAAGTTGATAATCGATAAGTGCAAAGATTATTAATTAAGAAATGATGGTCATTGGACGTTTTTTTCCCTCTATTATATCTCTTAGGAAAGTCAGAAGAATCTATTTGCCATTATGTCAGGCGTCATAATTTGACAGTTTTTGATATTAAATATATTGTTTTTCTTTTACATGGAAGTACGTCTCCAGCTCAGGCCTGGGCCCTCAGGCATGCTCGGGCCCCGGTACTTTGTACACTCCGGCCTTCCTTTCGACTCCCCTGGTGGTAATTGAGTAGAATAGCCTAGTGAGGTTAAGAGGGCAGCATGGTGGCTTAGTAGTTAGCAATTCTGCCTCACAGCACTGGGGTCATGAGTTCAATTCCCAACCATGGCCTTATCTGTGTGGAGTTTGTATGTTCTCCCATGTTTGCGTGGGTTTCCTCTGGGTGCTTTGGTTTCCTCCCATACTCCAAAAAAAAACATACTGGTAGGTCAATTGGCTGCTATCAAAATTGACCCTAGTCTCTCTGTCTGTCTGTGTCTGTGTGTGTATGTTAGGGAATTTAGACTGTAAGCACTGGGGTCATGAGTTCAATTCCCAACCATGGCCTTATCTGTGTGGAGTTTGTATGTTCTCCCATGTTTGCGTGGGTTTCCTCTGGGTGCTTTGGTTTCCTCCCATACTCCAAAAAAAAACATACTGGTAGGTCAATTGGCTGCTATCAAAATTGACCCTAGTCTCTCTGTCTGTGTCTGTGTCTGTGTGTGTATGTTAGGGAATTTAGACTGTAAGCTCCAATGGGGCAGGAACTGATGTGAGTGAGTTCTCTGTACAGCGCTGTGGAATTAGTGGTGCTATATAAATAAATGGTGATGATGATGAGGGTGGCTCATGAATTTGAGAAACTCGCCTACAGAGATGAGCTGTCAATAGGGTCGGCGCTGGTAATTGAAGCGCCTCTGTGACTGTAATTTGCGCAAGTAAAGTGAAGCCCTGCACCAAATCGCCTATTCCAATCCCTGATCTGTTCAGAGAGGGGACTATGAGCTTAAGGGAGAAGGTGCCTGTGCCTATTTTTATTTTTATTTTGGTGCAGATGGGGGCCTAATGTCTCACTTACTAGGATGTATGTGTTCTAGCAGCCTTGGTATTCAGGGAATGCTTGAAAGGCTGAAGGCAGGCTGAAAGCCTTGTTGGGCATTCTACAAACTGTGTACAGTCCAAGAGAGTACTGTAACTGGGAATGTGATCTATCTTTTATCTTGTCCATGTAAAAAACAATATTTGGGAAAAGCCACCTGTCATGTAAAAGATCAGCTTAGAGAACCATTATGGCACATTCAGAGAGGTGATAGGAACCATCCAGTGGGCAGCATGGTGGCTTAGTGGTTAACACTTCTGCCTCACAGCACTGAGGTCATGAGTTTGATTCCCGACCATAGCCTTATCTGTGTGGAGTTTGTATGTTCTCCCCATGTTTGTGTGGGTTTCCTCCGGGTCCTTCGGTTTCCTCCCACACTCAAAAAACATACTGTTTAATTGGCTGTTATTAAATTGCCCTTAGTCTTTCTGTCTGTGTGTGTGTGTTAGGGGATGTAGACTGTAAGCTACAATGGGGCAGGGACTGATGTGAGTGAGTTCTCTGTACAGCGCTGCAGAATTAGCGGCGCTATATAAATAAATAGATGATGATGATCCTGTATACATACATTTTGTAGAAACACATAACTGTCAACCTACTGGTCAACAATTTAAAACAAAAGAAAGACCCACATTCTTTTCAATTTTTAAATTCGATAGTAAGATGCCGGGTGGCTTTAATCACAACTTTGAGTTTTTAATTATTCCCTCTTTATGAATAACAACAATATATTTTTGAGATGATTTTATATTTTGTTTATATATTACTATATATTTATATGGATTTACAGATTTTTCCCATGCAGCACCTGACTTAATTATACAATGGCAGATTTGTGTCATTGATATTTCATTGTGGGTGTGAAAGAAGAGGATCCCCCCAAGGATTTAGGTGACAAGTAAATTGGTGAACCAAGGGTGTGAGGGGATGTTTTTATTTCTAGTAATGGACTTTGTGTGTTTACCTGACTGTATTATATTTTACAGGTGCACTACATGTCCCAGCAGACCCTGGATACTAGGGCATACATTAGCCCTTGTAGCTCTCTCAGTTGCCAGCTTGCTAATGCAGCCATGGGTATACGGACACTGGTAGATCTCCAAGCACCATCATACCCAAACATTTTAGACATATATATATATATATAATCAGGTTGGTTAACATGACCAGTGGAAGTTTGGCTCTATGTTTTTGTGACTTGTATTTGCACATCGAAGAACTCCTCCTTTTAGCTCATTTTATTATCCCGTACCAGAAAACTATATCTTACTTTTGTAGAATTTACACATCTTGCCAAAAAATGTATAATTTGCCATATATGTGTGGCCCTGAAAACCAGGACCCCAAAATGTCACTTTGTGACCGTAGTAACGGTAATAGTGCACAGGCTGCGTTACTTTTGACAGTAATGCAGCCAATTGAATATGTCCCATTGTGTACATTAACTAGATTGCCTTGGCTAATGCAAAATGCAAAAGAAAATCCAAATGGGGTTATTTACTATCATGATGCAAAAGTGCAGCAATCGAACAGCCAATCAGACATTTGTTTCCAACATCCTAACGTACACTGCACCAATGAATGCTTGTCGCTGGTATGTTTATGGGTTACTTAAATTATATTTTCAGAACTGCAGAAAGAAGGGTCACTGCATAGAGCCTCTCTTATTGTTAAGAACATTTGAGGGGTGTATTCCACAACAGTCCACATTTTTGATTAGTCTGGGTTTTGGCTGGCAAAATGGACAGGGCTTGTCAGTTCAGGGGTGTCTGCAAAATGTGGAGGCGTGGCTTTGTTAACTGGGTCCATAGCCGAACAATTTTGGGCATGATCAATATTTGTGCTGATTTTGTGTCCTGGAACGTAGGGAGGTATAGAGGAGGTAAACTTGAACACTTCAGTATGGCATGAGTGGCTCATTGCTAGCGCCTATGGATTTTATTAATATTGTATTAGATTACACAGCTGCGAGCACAGTGGCGCTTGTCACTGCTGATTGGTCATCTGTCAGACAGAAGTACAGATGTACTTTATTTGATCGCATTTTCAATTGGATACAGCATAAGTACACAGTCAGTACACATAGTGTAGATTTCATCAGACATCACAAGCATCTCAATTTTGTCAGACAAAAGTATAGAAGTGTGTCCTTTGCACATAAAGATGTACATATGGCCATGCTAAGCACAATATGTAACAAAAAAACTAAATATTGTTTCCCAGCAATGAAACAAAATTTGTGTGTTCCTGATCATTATAAAACACTCAAAGATACACCACTGAGACGAAATCTGCAGAAAAATTTTAACTACTTTTCACTGTATCCCTTTGGGAGGAAAACTAAGAAAAAATGGTTAATTGCCTTAGAAAGAGTATTGGTTTGCAGGACTCGCAAATAACCGGTAATGGACAATTTTTGTTTCACGCTTTATAACTATTGTTATTGCAGTGCTGTGATCACCATTAATTTAAGTATATTTCTAATGGAAAAAAATGAAAACAAACTCCACCTCGATTGGTTTTAATTGTTAAACATGACTCGAGGGAATTGCAACAATCTAGGTTTTAGAAAGCTGCACTTTTTACCCTATTTCTCACATATGGAATACATACGTTTAAAACACTTTATTTCATAGAGTAAAGGATGTTAGGGCAGAAGGACAGAGTGTGAGGATTAGAGAGAAATTAGATGGGGAGGGACAGAACAGGAAATACTTCTTCTAATAAATACATTTTAAAGAAGAGCAATAGTTTTATTTTAGTAGCAAAATATGGAATGGGAGAGAGAGAGAGAAGTATGCACAGTGAGTAAAGGATATTAGATGTATGATAAAGTATAAATAGATTGGAGTATATAAAGTAGGACAATTAAAAAAGATAGAAGGTATAAAAGTGTTTGAGAGAGAAGCTTGGATCTAAAACCCCATTAGTTTTTCTCTGCTGAAAACATTCCCCAATCTGTGGGTCATGAGCTTTATTCACAGCGTTGTTTTCCTAAGAGAGTCCCAGGTAAACTGTTGTGAAATATATGAAGTATACAATATATCAAGAATGGTCTACAAATATTAAGCTCAGCCCATCAAAATAATTCTAACCTGGCACTAGGGGTCTTAGGGGTCAATTCATCAAATGCACAAAAGCCCTAAATCCTGCAAAAATGGGAGTTTTTCAGGGTTTAGGGCTTCTGTCTATTTATCAAAGTCAAATACAAAAGTGGAAGCTGCTCAAATCAATTTATAGGCCATAACAGGTGCTGAAAGGGTGGGGTTATCCTGCAAGGAACATACACACAACATTTTTTCCCCCAGCACACTGCTATAGCCAGCAACAGATCTGCCATTTCTACTGTAGATAAAAATGCAAAAGTCTTTGTTGCACACATTTGCAAATGTATGTTTAAGCCATCCTGCCACGCCAAGGCGCTTTTGCATATAGGATGGTCCTACTCTAAACAATGAGAGTCCCTATATTTGGGCCATACATATGTGTTTTTAAATTGAGAGCTAACTTACCAAAGAGGTACCCCAGAAGCCTCCAAATAGCAATCCAATGTCAGCACTCCCCCTCAGCTACTGACACCAACATGCCTCTCAGACAAATACAAAAGTGGAAGCTGCTCAAATCAATTTATAGGCCATAACAGGTGCTGAAAGGGTGGGGTTATCCTGCAAGGAACATACACACAACATTTTTTCCCCCAGCACACTGCTATAGCCAGCAACAGATCTGCCATTTCTACTGTAGATAAAAATGCAAAAGTCTTTGTTGCACACATTTGCAAATGTATGTTTAAGCCATCCTGCCACGCCAAGGCGCTTTTGCATATAGGATGGTCCTACTCTAAACAATGAGAGTCCCTATATTTGGGCCATACATATGTGTTTTTAAATTGAGAGCTAACTTACCAAAGAGGTACCCCAGAAGCCTCCAAATAGCAATCCAATGTCAGCACTCCCCCTCAGCTACTGACACCAACATGCCTCTCAGACAAATACAAAAGTGGAAGCTGCTCAAATCAATTTATAGGCCATAACAGGTGCTGAAAGGGTGGGGTTATCCTGCAAGGAACATACACACAACATTTTTTCCCCCAGCACACTGCTATAGCCAGCAACAGATCTGCCATTTCTACTGTAGATAAAAATGCAAAAGTCTTTGTTGCACACATTTGCAAATGTATGTTTAAGCCATCCTGCCACGCCAAGGCGCTTTTGCATATAGGATGGTCCTACTCTAAACAATGAGAGTCCCTATATTTGGGCCATACATATGTGTTTTTAAATTGAGAGCTAACTTACCAAAGAGGTACCCCAGAAGCCTCCAAATAGCAATCCAATGTCAGCACTCCCCCTCAGCTACTGACACCAACATGCCTCTCAGACAAATACAAAAGTGGAAGCTGCTCAAATCAATTTATAGGCCATAACAGGTGCTGAAAGGGTGGGGTTATCCTGCAAGGAACATACACACAACATTTTTTCCCCCAGCACACTGCTATAGCCAGCAACAGATCTGCCATTTCTACTGTAGATAAAAATGCAAAAGTCTTTGTTGCACACATTTGCAAATGTATGTTTAAGCCATCCTGCCACGCCAAGGCGCTTTTGCATATAGGATGGTCCTACTCTAAACAATGAGAGTCCCTATATTTGGGCCATACATATGTGTTTTTAAATTGAGAGCTAACTTACCAAAGAGGTACCCCAGAAGCCTCCAAATAGCAATCCAATGTCAGCACTCCCCCTCAGCTACTGACACCAACATGCCTCTCAGACAAATACAAAAGTGGAAGCTGCTCAAATCAATTTATAGGCCATAACAGGTGCTGAAAGGGTGGGGTTATCCTGCAAGGAACATACACACAACATTTTTTCCCCCAGCACACTGCTATAGCCAGCAACAGATCTGCCATTTCTACTGTAGATAAAAATGCAAAAGTCTTTGTTGCACACATTTGCAAATGTATGTTTAAGCCATCCTGCCACGCCAAGGTGCTTTTGCATATAGGATGGTCCTACTCTAAACAATGAGAGTCCCTATATTTGGGCCATACATATGTGTTTTTAAATTGAGAGCTAACTTACCAAAGAGGTACCCCAGAAGCCTCCAAATAGCAATCCAAAGTCAGCACTCCCCCTCAGCTACTGACACCAACATGCCTCTCAGACAAATACAAAAGTGGAAGCTGCTCAAATCAATTTATAGGCCATAACAGGTGCTGAAAGGGTGGGGTTATCCTGCAAGGAACATACACACAACATTTTTTCCCCCAGCACACTGCTATAGCCAGCAACAGATCTGCCATTTCTACTGTAGATAAAAATGCAAAAGTCTTTGTTGCACACATTTGCAAATGTATGTTTAAGCCATCCTGCCACGCCAAGGCGCTTTTGCATATAGGATAGTTCTACTCTAAACAATCAGAGTCCCAATATTAGTGCCATACATATGTGTTTTTAAATTGAGAGCTAACTTACCAAAGAGGTACCCCAGAAGCCTCCAAATAGCAATCCAATGTCAGCACTCCCCCTCAGCTACTGACACCAACATGCCTCTCAGACAAATACAAAAGTGGAAGCTGCTCAAATCAATTTATAGGCCATAACAGGTGCTGAAAGGGTGGGGTTATCCTGCAAGGAACATACACACAACATTTTTTCCCCCAGCACACTGCTATAGCCAGCAACAGATCTGCCATTTCTACTGTAGATAAAAATGCAAAAGTCTTTGTTGCACACATTTGCAAATGTATGTTTAAGCCATCCTGCCACGCCAAGGCGCTTTTGCATATAGGATGGTCCTACTCTAAACAATGAGAGTCCCTATATTTGGGCCATACATATGTGTTTTTAAATTGAGAGCTAACTTACCAAAGAGGTACCCCAGAAGCCTCCAAATAGCAATCCAATGTCAGCACTCCCCCTCAGCTACTGACACCAACATGCCTCTCAGACAAATACAAAAGTGGAAGCTGCTCAAATCAATTTATAGGCCATAACAGGTGCTGAAAGGGTGGGGTTATCCTGCAAGGAACATACACACAACATTTTTTCCCCCAGCACACTGCTATAGCCAGCAACAGATCTGCCATTTCTACTGTAGATAAAAATGCAAAAGTCTTTGTTGCACACATTTGCAAATGTATGTTTAAGCCATCCTGCCACGCCAAGGCGCTTTTGCATATAGGATGGTCCTACTCTAAACAATGAGAGTCCCTATATTTGGGCCATACATATGTGTTTTTAAATTGAGAGCTAACTTACCAAAGAGGTACCCCAGAAGCCTCCAAATAGCAATCCAATGTCAGCACTCCCCCTCAGCTACTGACACCATCATGCCTCTCAGACAAATACAAAAGTGGAAGCTGCTCAAATCAATTTATAGGCCATAACAGGTGCTGAAAGGGTGGGGTTATCCTGCAAGGAACATACACACAACATTTTTTCCCCCAGCACACTGCTATAGCCAGCAACAGATCTGCCATTTCTACTGTAGATAAAAATGCAAAAGTCTTTGTTGCACACATTTGCAAATGTATGTTTAAGCCATCCTGCCACGCCAAGGCGCTTTTGCATATAGGATGGTCCTACTCTAAACAATGAGAGTCCCTATATTTGGGCCATACATATGTGTTTTTAAATTGAGAGCTAACTTACCAAAGAGGTACCCCAGAAGCCTCCAAATAGCAATCCAATGTCAGCACTCCCCCTCAGCTACTGACACCAACATGCCTCTCAGACAAATACAAAAGTGGAAGCTGCTCAAATCAATTTATAGGCCATAACAGGTGCTGAAAGGGTGGGGTTATCCTGCAAGGAACATACACACAACATTTTTTCCCCCAGCACACTGCTATAGCCAGCAACAGATCTGCCATTTCTACTGTAGATAAAAATGCAAAAGTCTTTGTTGCACACATTTGCAAATGTATGTTTAAGCCATCCTGCCACGCCAAGGCCCTATTTCTCACATATGGAATACATACGTTTAAAACACTCTATTTCATAGAGTAAAGGATGTTAGGGCAGAAGGACAGAGTGTGAGGATTAGAGAGAAATTAGATGGGGAGGGACAGAACAGGAAATACTTCTTCTAATAAATACATTTTAAAGAAGAGCAATAGTTTTATTTTAGTAGCAAACTATTGAATGGGAGAGAGAGAGAAGTATGCACAGTGAGTAAAGGATATTAGATGTATGATAAAGTATAAATAGATTGGAGTATATAAAGTAGGACAATTAAAAAAGATAGAAGGTATAAAAGTGTTTGAGAGAGAAGCTTGGATCTAAAACCCCATTAGTTTTTCTCTGCTGAAAACATTCCCCAATCTGTGGGTCATGAGCTTTATTCACAGCGTTGTTTTCCTAAGAGAGTCCCAGGTAAACTGTTGTGAAATATATGAAGTATACAATATATCAAGAATGGTCTACAAATATTAAGCTCAGCCCATCAAAATAATTCTAACCTGGCACTAGGGGTCTTAGGGGTCAATTCAGCAAATGCACAAAAGCCCTAAATCCTGCAAAAATGGGAGTTTTTCAGGGTTTAGGGCTTCTGTCTATTTATCAAAGTCACCCTGATGATTAATATTGCCGGTGGTAGCCTATACCTGGGGCCTCTTGCAATGCAAACCATAGGGAAGACAATTACTATAGACATGTACTGCTGCTGTTCTCCGATTGCTGACGCCATTTCAGCATGGCGCTAGCCGGGGGCAGCAATGGAAAAAATGCTCTATTATTAAAATAAAGCATTTTTCATTTTTTTTTAAACATTTTCCCCCCCAAAAACTTTACACGTTTTAATGGAATCTGGAACAGGAAGCCCAAAACCAGGCATCCAGTTCCAGAGGGCAAGTGCATTCCTGACAGACTAACCAAAGAACTATATCAAGCGGAAAAAAACTAACGTATATCCATAGTTACCTATATAGTCATCTACAATTTCTAATGTTTCGAATGCATTCGGAGATTAATTTATTTCCCATTTCCCTTCCTGACTACTGTAACCTTCTCCACACCAGCCTTCCCTGCTCCCACCTTGCTCCCCTTCGGTCTATACTAGAAGCTGCTAGATGTATCTTCCTTTGATGCCTCCCCTCTCTACCTTGCCTTACATGTGTTCCCCTTCCCCTACAGTATCCTCTTCAAACTCCTCACCCTGCAAGGCCCTCTCCCACTCCACTGTTCCTTACATCTCCATCCTTCCCTCCATCCTCAGTCTCCTGCATTCGGCCAATGACTGTCGCCTCTCCTCCACTCTGATCACCACATCTCACTCCTGAATCCAAGATTTCTTCTGGGCTGTCCCCCTCCACTGGAATGACCTTCTGTGTTCTATCAGACTCTCCACTAGTGCTAGATTTACTAAACTGAGGATTTGAAAAAGTGGAGAGCAACCAATCGGATTCTAGCTGTCATTTTGTAGAATGTACAAAATAAATGATAGCTAGAATCTGATTGGTTGCTATAGGCAACATCTCCACTTTTTCAAACGAGCAGTTTAGTAAATATACCCCCTAGTCTGTGCACCTCAAATAGGCACTGAAAACATACCTGTTATTAAAAGCTACCAACCATCCACCTAACCATCTCTCTATGCTTGATTACCTCTCCCTCTCTCATCCTTCGTCCCTCATATGTGCTCCTCTTGCCCTAGATCCCCTCCACTGCCCCCCCCTTGTGCCTGCTGTCTATTTACCCTTCCTTTAGGTTGTAAGCTCTTCCCTCCATCTCAATACTTATTACTTCTGCTCCAGTTACACTGGTACTGGTCTTACTTGGAGCTTTTAGAGTCTTAGTAGTACTTGTTTATTATTCTGTGCTGTTATACGTTGTAAGGTCTATTGTTTGTAATCTGTACGGTGCTGCAGGAAGGCTTGTGTCACCTTATAAATAAAGAATAATAATAATAATAATAATAATAATTTGGTTCCTGCATCTACCTTATGGTTGTAAATGTATCTTTCATAAAAATCTTTAAAAAAACAAAACTACTTTGATTAGATGCAACAGTCTTTGATTCTTGTGGTCGCACCAGATTTATATGATCCAAACCAGGGGCCTGATTCATTAAGGATCTTAACTTGAGAAACTTCTTATTTCAGTCTCCTGGAGAAAACCATGTTACAATGCAAGGGGTGCAAATTAGTATTCTGTTTTGCACATAAGTTAAATACTGACTGTTTTTTCATGTAGCACACAAATATTAACTTTAAATTTCAGTGTACAAATAAGCTATCAAGTATTTGTGTACTACATGAAAAAACAGTCAGTATTTAACTTATGTGCAAAACAGAATACTAATTTGCACCCCTTGCATTGTAACATGGTTTTGTCCAGGAGACTGAAATAAGAAGTTTCTCAAGTAAAGATCCTTAATGAATCAGGCCCCAGGTGATTATGATTATTTTACCATAAGAACATTGGTATAATAATTTATTGACATATTTACAGCATTTTTAATGCTATAACATGTGATGTGACAATTACAAAGAAGACCAGGGCCTTGGGAGTGATATAATGTAACTGATACATAATTCAGAGTAGTGGTTTATGAAAACAGCCAACTAATGATATTATATTGCAAAACACATATGCTACTGCCAAATTACTAAGAAAAAAAGGAAATTCAACTAGAAGCAGCAGGACTGAGGTTTCACATAAATGTAAACTTTTTACAACATTGAGTACAGGAAGTGGTCAGATTCACTTTGACAACTGGATTTTAAATGTCCGTTTGGTGTCTGGTGAGATTTCAAGGGAACCCTTTTTCATCTGAAACGTCCGTTAATTAGGCAATATTGTTATTGTGTTATCATAGCACTGATTTTATATGTGTTTTGTTTGTTTTTATATAGTTTGGTTTCCTATAAGGGTGGAATTACTGTGCCAATAGTTGCTTTATTGTTTTTAAGTATTAGTCCTTATTCCTTGCTATATGGTTATGTATTGTTTTTAAGTATATTATCCTTTAATGTGAAGTTCTGCAATATGTCACATGAATGTATTGTTGTTAGTGTATTGTCAATGTAAGTATTAATAAAAGGTGAAAATGACTATTATCTCCATCAATTTAATATACAATGTAAAGGAGTAACAGACTTTATTTAAGTCACAGGTTGGCTGAAACTGCTGAAAAAGATACGATTGTTATTTGCTCACTGTTAATTTATTAGATGATAACTTACATTTATCAAGCACTTTTAGTTGAACTGATTTTCCAATAGTTAGGTCAAACTAGCATGTTTAGAGCAGATGTTGTGACATCCACATTGATGGAGTCTACACAAGAGGTTGTAGGGTGTTAAACTGGGATTAAATAAAATTACAATTTCCATCAACAAAGCACATCTTAAGTCACCATCTTCCACCATCAAACACAGGTGTAGCGTGCTATGCCAGTGACCCTACAGTTTGTGAGTGCTCACCCATTGGGTGAATACTCACTCAATGTTGCACCAGATCCTTCACCGTCTCCGCACTACTGGTGATTGGAAAAGTAAAGAGAGTAGCACTGTACAATAAGCACTTGCGTTAGAAACTAACACAGCGTTCCTCTCACTCCCTCTCCTCCCTGCTGTTTATGGAGTGGGGGAATCAGGTGTAGAGCCAGGGAGCACTTCTGAATTGTGAGGGTTCCCTGTCTTGAAACCCCACCAGTTGGAGGCTGCCCGCCTGCTAACATCATCCTGAAATTGGAGGTCAGCAACGATACTTGTACGTGAAAAAAATAGAAGGGTGATGACTAAAAATGAACTTTTGCAGTGGACATATGCTTTAAGACTGAGGCTAATTATCACATCACAGCTCAATATCGAGTAACCCATCTACTGATGCTCACGTTTCCTGGACACCCTCATATAGCCTAACAGGGTGGTCTGCAAAGCACTAAACCAAGACCTGTCTAGCTGAATTCTATTTATAACATTCACTAAGGCCAAGCAGGTGACTACTATAGTATGTCACTTTGCATAATGATAGCATATCAATTTGTATTTCCTAATAGTAAACACTATAATACTAAAACGCAAAATTCTGTTTATTATTTTAAAGCTTAAGCTCTTTTCAATAAATATTTCAGTCTTGAGGTGAAGAACAACATGAGGGTGCAGACGTTAGGATAACAACATAAATGCAACATTTCAACCTCTCCGGTATTCATGCTTTCGATGTTGGCATTTGTTGGCCGTCTTTTCCCCCATATGATAGAGATGCTCACACACAGGAAAACACTCAGGAGAAAGAGAAGAATGGAACGGTGTCTAGAGATTCAATTGCTGCCTAAAATCTCCCAAGAGACCCTTGTTCTAGATCATATTATAGATGAATTGAGGACGTTGAAGGGACTGAGTAAAATTGTAGATAGCTGTTTAAAAGGTTTAACCCGTGAGCAAGCTCTGACCTCACAACAAAGGAAAAGTTTCTCAAAAGGGCGACTTTCTTTGTCCTTTTACTGACAACAAGCAAGAAAGACAAAGAGAGCCATTTTTGAGCTCTCCCTCTTGAGGTTTGTTTGATTAACCCAATCTGACAACAAATGGGTTAAATGAGAGTCACCCGTTAGCAGAGACAGAGCTGTGTTACAAGCACATCTGCCATTTCTTCCACCTGTGCTAGATCCAGTCTGGAAGGGACAGTTGGATGAAATGAAATCTCCTCCAACAAATGCCATATAAAGGACTGAGGTGCTGAAACGCTGCTTCTCTGGGCTCTGCTCAGTTTACACTGACAGATGGAGCGCGCTGTCTTGTGGTCATTAGATCATGGAGTGATCTCCGGCGACTTACTCACCTTCTACCTGCAAGTTATAAACCTGATATCCATCACTAACCAAACTAAAAGAACATTTTAGAACATAATTGCAATGAATGTGTTTAATAAAGAGCTATTTAATTCTGAAAGTAATCTGTCAAATAGTTTTCTGAGGATGTGCTATGGGTGCTTTACTAATGACGAACTAAAATATATCTAACTAGTGTGTATATAAGTACACACACATTATACTTTTCGTATATGCACTTACTTTTGTAATATTGCATGGGGGCCAATATTGTTACTTTACCACCACTCCCTTTATTAATTTCAACTTGTTTTTTGCTTTTCTTCTAAAATACTGTATTTATCTGTATGTGTACTCACTTCACCAATTGAATCTCATTTAAATATCTTGTCCAGCAAAACTAAATCTTGTTTGTGCATTTGAATGCAGTATGAGGAGCAGGAGTGTGCCAAAACTGTATCTAATTAGGGGTACCCTGAGCTGCTCCCATCAGAAGATTTTGACGGGCTGATCAATCAATGTCTACAGGCTTGCGCATGAATAGGCGGGTTGTATGCCAAAACAGCACATGCACTGCAGGGGTTAATTTGTATATTCATTGAGTAGATCTTGCTTTTGGCTACTGTGTACACAAATCATATTACATGTATTTTGGTCAATTCTTTCCAATTTTATAATTACATCAATGGCTTGGTAAAGTTATGGGACCATTCAAATATATGTTAATGAGGTTGTCAGACAAATGTAATATTGTCGAAATTGTTGATTGTTTGTAGTATTGTGTTATAAGACGACTGAAATGAAAAGCTAGGAGCTACATATGGGGGAATACATAACACAATTGTCACAAAAATACAATTATCTCTCTATATATTAATTTTGATTTAGCTTGTGATTTAATTTTAGTGGACATTAATGGTCCTTTATTAAATGCTATAAATATTTCATTTTCACTTCTAAGATGGCAAATATTTCTCCCTGTGTTTTATAGAGATGAACAATATTTCAAAACTGTTCTACGGAATATTCACCAAATTTGAGCACAGAATGCATCATGTTTTTCTAGCGTAATTTGGCTTTAAGTGTTTCGTGCAGAATTCTCCATATGATCTTTGTTCCACTAGTCCCACGCCATCTATGTCACTCTCTGTTTATTTGAAAACTGACTGACTTAAATTACTTATAATATTAATCTTACACACACTAGTACTATGGTTCTTCAGCCTAATCTTGAGATAGGGCGACTGACTTGTGGAATTGTCTCTTAGAAGCATACAGAAACTACCATAACATTTCCCAGAACTCCAAAGTTTGGCATTGAACAAGGATGGCACTGGTGATTTGTAATACACAGACAAAAAACCTATTAACACAAAGATAAATAACAAATAAACAATGCAACTCCATAGTTATCACACTCATGGATTAACTTCCTCTGGACATGTCACATAAGCTCTACTGAGAACTATTTGTTAATCCCCCTGAGATATGAATCAATATATATTTCCCTCTAGCTTTGGGAAGATGTGTTATGACACATTATACAAACTTTGCTTTGTGCTCAGCTAATCTGCCTGAAATGCAATATCCGTGGACGGTGATTATAAAGTTGCCCTATTAAAACCAATCAGTAAACAGTTTTATCAGAAGTAGATGACATGTTTGTCACACCTCACTATAACAACACCTCTCCAGATATGGGCCACTTGTCTATTTTATCAAACACCATCAGACAGCCCATACACAAACAATGCCCAAGGTGGCTTATTAGTAGGCTGATTACCCCAGTCAGTGTTGTAACATATGAGGAAACTTGGGCTAATGACCTTTGATGTGCACCCAGGAGTGTTAAAACAATGATGTAATTACACTGCAGTTTCCTTCTGTGGAAGGAGCAGGGAGATGTCCAGGGCAGCTCGTGTTGACCAGTGGACTGTGTATCATTGTCCTACTGCATTGTACTTACTGCTGGTGTTCAAAAGGTGGATGCATAAGTAATGTCTACAGTGTGATAGCCTCCCGCAGATTATATAATTAGAATCATTGAGTGGTGATAATATCGATAGCTGTGTTACCATTAGTCACTGACAACACTGTTACAACTTCATTATTTGCAACTGCATCTACTGTCGATAACTGACATGAAACAATTAGATTTGGAAATTCAACATTTTAAACCTGCATGTGTTTGGAGTTGGACGCAAGTCTAACTGTCGGCTACAGAAATCTGCTTAACCACACAGTGAGGGCCTCATTTAGAGCCAGACGCAAAGTCCATTTCAGACGCATCCTGCACATTTCCAATGATGGGGCATGTGCAGTAAGCACCAGTTCCCTGCAGTTCCGTCTGCTTTTCAGACGCAGTGTACGCTGCGACAGCTTGCGTCTCAGTACGAGGGAAAGGGTGGAACACGGAGTTATACAGGTGAGAACATGAATAATTCAGATACTATGGGCGTCTACCCGCAAACACTACCCTAGTCGGATCAAGACGCAGGCGGAACACACGTCAAACAAGACTGAAAAAGTGCGGCAGGAATTAGGTGACGCAAGTAGTTAGCTAGCTGCAGGAACTGGTCGCAGCTTGGTAGGGTTACAGATAGCATTTTTTTTGCACATTCAGGGCTTCATGTAGAGTCGGACGCATCTAAGACTTACATGAAAGAGTAGGAGTGGGAGTGTGCCGCAGCTCGGTAGGATATAACCCTACCAGGTATTACTCCTTTTCTTTGCTTTGCATGCTTTAATGAATCAGGCCCAATGACTGTGCATTATCATAGAAAATGTCTATTACACTCTAAGCAAACATAGGAGACTTCATTTACCCAACATGATGTGATTACTTCATATGGTTATATTACATTTCTATTACACTATACAGACATATAACACTCCACCCACCCAACATGATCTGATTAATGAAATTAACTATAATACAATTCCATTACAGTACATGCAGGCATAGGCGATGACATAATTTGACTACTCAGGACTTATAGGATACTGATAAACAAGAAGTAGCATCTGCTATAAAACATGATATTATACAGTTACAACGATAATAATAATAATAATAATAATAATAATAATAATAATAATAAATAATACATATCAATAAACAGTTTTGTAAATAATATATGAATAATCAGTATGTTCTTAAATAACTATATGCCAAGTATAACTAAACACTCTCAATTTACCTTTACAGATGGGTGGGATTCATCCAAGTTGTTTCTCAATGCACGGTAAGAATCAAAAGTCATGAAAAGGTAGGAGGATGGCAGTTCATGTGCTATGAGCATCTAACGATTATCTCTGCCTCTTATGGTATAGGTGACAAAACCAATTCTAATTAAGAGTACACACAGTCCTGAATATAGAAGATAAAGCATCTAATAAGGACTGAAACTTACCAATTACAATATCATGGAACTAATTAATTCAACTGAAAAGTTATTTTGAGTGTAAATTTATGCATAATATAAATGATGGGTCTATCACATATGGAAATTTTGAGGTCTGGATGTATGGGATAATGTATCCCAAACCTTAAACTATATAGATATTATAAGTCACAGGTCAAGTCTTTTTATACAGGTCATGGAAATCCAAGATGACTTGCAGTATTCATAATGATTTATAGTGAGCAGGGCCTTATTCCATAGAATACACACGTTTTCCTTATGAACACAAAAGTGATGACACGAGAACTCACTGTTTATATAGATATTATGTACAGGAGTTTAGACATATATTAGCACCTCTTGTGTATTATACAATAATTATACTTCCAGTAGTTCAGGAATAGAAACTTAATCAATAAAAGGCACCATGTGATTTATAAAATAAAAATAAAATAACCAATTCCCTTTATTCAGGTTATACAATAGTCTATGCTGGAACATACAGTCAGGGTTCAAAATTATAGATTTGTGTTGTAGTCCAAAAAGAACTGTAACTTGTAGGAACCTAAGTAACTATACCAGAAATAGTAAAACATGATAAAAAGGTAATATCATTTGAAATAAAAAATAGCACTATTTGTCCGTAATCATGATGTGAGTTCAACTATAATGTCTGGTTTTACAGAAACATTAACAGCAATTATTACATTGATATCAGAGATCAGTAGACAGCAAACAACCCACACCTTTTTCTTATACAAAGGACTAAAGCTAATCCTAGGGCTAATACTGATATTTGCTAAGCTCCCAGTACAGTTCTTACATTTATATTACATTATAGTTGTATTAAATCATTACATTTGGTATAATGATTATTCCATATCAGATACAATTTTCTCCAGTCTTATTTATTAATATTAAATATAACCATTATTTAATTTGACTAAATAATATCTAATAAATATTATTTACTTAATGTCGCTGTTGTCTTTTGTTTGATTTCAGTTTTAATTTGTCCATTTATTATACTATTAAGGTCAGGGTACTAAACCCAAATCCAATGTACTTAACAAGCTTAATTGCTGATATAAACTGCTGTCTATATGTAAAAGAACACCAAGGCACTAAAGACTGGGAGGTAGTGAAATAGGATGATTGACTACAGCACAACCCCCAATAAAACCTTTTAGAGCACATTCCCCTTTATAAGACAGCCTAGGTTGCTGTTAGAAGCCCACACAATTATGACGCTGCAGAGCCTAAAACAAAGCCCGGGGCACATGCAGACACAATTACTAGTCCTCAGCACACTTTACATCTTAATAGGGATTTACTCTACTCAGCACGTGCGGAACACACTCCCTGCATCCTCCCACTAATTCCGTGGAAAGGAATAGTTCCCTGATAATAGCACAGGATGCAGTTCCAAGTCAGCAGAATGCCAGAGAATCGAGCTGCTTACAGTCCAGATGTGCGAGTCAGAATGCACAGAATGTTATTGCAGCAATCTGGGCCGCCTAGGAAGACACAGCAATGATTGCCACAGACAACATTTATTATTTCTAGAATTAAGCACTGGAGATAAATACTAATAATACATTGAGCCATGCCCCAGTGCAATATTTATAAATTAAGGGCCTCCTGTAGAGTTGGACGCAAGTCCGACTGATCAGCACAGAAAACACTTTTACATTAATTTAATTATTCTCTTATCTGCTTTACAGGACCTCTGTGACTGATACACTTAAGTGTATCATGCACACCCGCCCATAAGGCAGATAAAGAGGTGTGTCTGTGCAATTTGCATAGTATTCTGAGTCGCGCAGATCTAAAGTTCTGTACGCTGTATTGATATGAGGCATCTATTATAAAGAAATGTGAAGATTATGAAGCCCCATAGACAAACCCCAGGGTGGCGTCACATAGTTAACCAGTCATTATATTAAAAAAGTATTTATAGAACATGTAAAGCTGATTATTTGACACACACTCACATATATATCTCAAATGCTGTGTATTACTGACATGAATAATGTGCAATAAATAACTATGTTCATATTTCGCTATACATATCTACCATAGTATCTTTGCTCCTCTGCAGAAGGTTGTTATAGGGATGTGCTTCTCTAACAGAGTAGACACAGAGTGACTGACAGCTTTTCAGCCTTTACACAAATGTGTGGATTGGTTGATTCATACATAGGTGTGAGTCAGCAATGCCACATTATGGCAGCATTCTCCTTTTTTTTTTATATTATATCCCATTAGGACACTGTCCTGAAGATGTGAAAGCAACTTCAGCTGTCTGAAATGCAGTGTGCACGTGTGTGTGTGTGTGTGTGTGTGTGTGAAATGGGGGGAGGGGTTATTTTTCAACAAAGCTACAGTGGAAGTTCATGTTAACCAAGGCTAAAGTATGTTATCTGTATGACTCATATAAGAACATTTTAATTTTGGGGTTTAGTGGTCCATGAAGTCCAACCTGCATTATCTGTAAGCCTGCATTCTGTTGAAGCAGAAGACGGTGAAGAAATTAATATTTTGACTACAGTAATTTTCAAGGACCATTAACTTACCTAGGTACAAAATACATGGGAGTTTCTACATTTCTATTTTTGCATATTTTTGGTATTGGTTTATAGTTTAAATGTATAATATCATTAAATGTAAAATGACAAATAAACCATCTATGAAAACTGACGGCCTAATTATAAAATATCAAATATATAATAGGTTTATTCAAGTGCTGTTTCTGGTCTTTATAAGCAATTATAGTAAATATTTTGGAAAGTAAAGGTCTCTTCATTTACACTGAAGATCCAGCATATTAAAAGCAAGATAGCTTTCCAATATCGAAACATCATGATTCAAATAGTTGATGAAGCTAGAGAATAGCAAATCAGCTAATAAATGATACGTCTCCATTTCTGTCAATGTCTATTAAAACAATTCATTTTTGAAACTAGATTATTGACAGTATCAAAAGTATAACAATAGAATAACACAGTAACATATATAGAAGTTTTTCAAACAACATAAGTTTGTGACAAACGTTATAATAAAACAAACAGAGTGGGTAACTGTATAGGAAACCAAAGGATGCTATCTTAGGCTTGAACTAATGTGGTAAGTGTTTCATGCGAGGTAGGGTAGTGAAACAGGTAGGAAGGGGCAGGTTATGATTAGGGGAAAAGGGGGGAGTGTGACCACATGGGTGACAGATTAGCAGAGGGCCTTTGGTTAAGTCTAGAAATATGCAGGGGGAGTAGAATATATTTTTGATCATGTGACATCATTAAGCTTAAAATATTAGAGGCCAGGGAATGACTGGTTGGATTTTCGGACAGCTCCTCCAGATATACAATGAAAGACCCTGACTGACCACTGTTTCTCCAGCAAGTGTCTGTTGCACCTGGGAAGATGCTGCAGAGCTTGGTTGGGATGTAGTACCATAGTAATAATTAGTAGTACCATGTAGTGATTTATAAGCTTTCTCTTTGATATGAACATTAATAGAGGATTTCACAACCCCCTCCCATATATCAGACCACTCCTCTGAGTCAAAGGTCTCTTCCGGGTCTCGTTCCCATTTCATTTGCTACAGGTCTTTATCACCATTTAACAGGCAGAAGGGCATTATAAAGCACTGAGATAAGGCCCTCGGAAGGGCATTAAGGGCATTATAAAGCACTGAGATAAGGCCCTCAAAAGGGCATTAAGGGCATTATAAAGCACTGAGATAAGGCCCTCGGAAGGGCATTAAGGGCATTATAAAGCACTGAGATAATGCCCTCGGAAGGGCATTAAGGGCATTATAAAGCATTGAGATTAGTTATGGAGACAGAGATTTTGTACAGCAGATGGTGGTCACGCTGATGATGATCGCCAGCACTAACCATCTGCTTCTGATAGGCTGATTGTAATTTCACCTCTGAAGCTGACGGGCGCTCTCTTCATTGATAGTAGAGATGGGCGGGCTCAGTTCCACGAGAACTGAACCCACCCGAACTTCAGGTATCCGAGTACCGAGCCGGTTCGGAATTCAAAACAAGGCAAAACGTCATTGTGACGTCGTCGGATCTCGGAGCTGCGATGTTTCAAATGCATAAATATCCGCCTCCACAGCGATCCAGCGCCATTTGACAGAGGGAGAGAGAAGGGTTAGGTTGCAGGATTAGAGCAGGGAGAGAGCAGTTATTAGAGCAGTTATTAGAGCAGGAAGAGAGTATAGAGGAGGCATTTTTTTTAAACATTACAAACTGTTTGGGGTGTCATATTCCCTACTAAAGAAACAATTTTCTGCCTGCAGAAATTTTAATATACCAGCACAATTTATTTCTGAATTTGCGATACAAGTGTTGAGTGTCACATATTCCCCTGTAGTAAAAAGCTATTTTCTGGTGCTGAAATTAGTATATACCAGCACTATATATTTCTGAATTTGCACTACAAGTGCTTGGGGTGTCAGATATTCCCCACTTTGAAAAAAGCTATTTTCTGGTGTTGAAATTATTATATACCAGCACTATATATTTCTGAATTTGCACTACAAGTGCTTGGGGTGTGACATTTGTAGTTGTGACGTGTGAAGTGAGTTCAGGCTCTGCTAGCTTGAGCCAAGTCATTCCCTTAATTTGACTATTGGAAAAGCAGCTTGACAAACTGAAGGAGGAGATGAAAGAAAGCAATTCCGCACAGTATGTTGGCCTTGTAGATCAAGTACTTAATTTGCTTCGCAATTTTCCAAGAGTTATTCAAATCTTGAACTCGGATCACTACGTTTTGGCGACTGTGCTTGATCCTAGGTTTAAGACCTACATTGATTCTTTGCTTCAAAATGACCGAGATGTGAACATTTGCAAGGAGCTATTGGTCAGCAAGTTGTCCGCTGAACTGGGCCTTGGCTTGACGACGTCTCCTCCTTCAGTTTCTCATGCAGCTGCTGCTCGGAAAAAATTGCAGTTTCCAAAGAGAAGCAGGGATGACGCAGGGGGCAAACCACAACAGTTTAACATCTGGGCTGGTTTGAAAGGTTTTACCAAAAAATGTGTGACCTTGCCCATAACTCCATCCAATCCTACTATTAACATGCAAAGGATGGTGAAGGATTATTTTCAAGAGGTTATTGATATGGAAATGTCAGACAGTCCCTTTCCATACTGGGAAGAAAAACAAACCATTTGGAAACCCATGTACAAACTTGCTTTGCAATACCTAAGGTGCCCACCCTCCAGTGTGTACTCTGAAAAAGTATTCAGCAGAGCCGGGAACCTTGCAAGTGATCGACGTAGGAGGTTACAGCCGAAAAATGTGGAAAAGATGATGTTCATCAAAATGAACTACATCTTCCACGAGGAAGGCCTTTACCATCAAATACATCCAAGTACTGACACTTTTCTCATGGCGGATTCCAGCGGAGATGAATTAATAGTCTGTGATGATGATGTACACACTGATGAGGGTGAGGATGATGCTGAAGATGATGACGACAACATCTTTTTAAAACTTTCACTAGAAGTGTAGGGTGTAATCTACCCCCAAAGAGAAAAGGGACTTGGGACATTTCTATTTAACGTACAGTCTTTGCAGGCTGCTGTTTTGTCAATTTCACTATAAGTGTAGGGTGTAATCTACACCCAACCAGAAAAGATGCTTTGGCCATTTCTATTTATGTTACAGTCTTTGCAGGCTCCTTCTTTCTCTATTTAACTATAAATGTAGGGTGTAAAATACAGACAGACACCAAAGTGCCTTTTTGCTATGAATTTCGATAGCTCTTTTTAGACCGTTGGCTGCCACCCTGGATTGGTGAGAGTAGCTGTAGAAATAAGGACGGCCTACCAAGGATTAAACTGTATTTTTCCTAATTTGCACTAATAAGGTTTGGGTGTAATCTAGAGCCAAACAGAAAAGATGCTTTGACCATTTCTATTGATCGTCCAGTCTTTGCAAGCTGTTTTTTTTTCTATTTAACTATAAGTGTAGGGTGTAATATACAGATAGACACCAAACTGCCTTTTTTGCTATGAATTTCGATAGCTCTTTTTTAGACCATTGGCTGCCACCTGGATTGGTGTGTGTCTGATAAAAGCACACATCCTGGGGGGGTCAGCGCTCGTTGACATTTATTAGCTGTAGAATTACCTCACTTATCCAAGAAACAGGTGGAGCATTAAATTATGTTATTTTAGCCCCCAAAAATTTATTTTTTTTAACAAATTGCAAAACACGAAGGTAATCCAGATCCAAACCAAAACCAAAACACGGGGGTCAGTGAGCTTCTCTAGTAGATAGTGCAAATATTATAGGATCTTACAGCTTTGGGCATCTCAAAGGTACATGTTTTTCTGTCATATCACTTGTACCACCTACAGGTGGGGTGTAAGGGCTAGATTACTAGTCGCGTGTGCATGTTAGAACATGTGTTTGCGAACAGGAGTAACTGTAAAAATGCCTTTTTTGTTTAGTAGACACTAATATGGCTGGGTACACACTACAAGTTTTTCACTTGATTATCGGGCCAAAAACATGATAAGCAACCGTTCGGCCCAATATCACATTACTGTGTACTCTCAATGAATGATTATCGTTCTAAAGCTCATCGTATCGTTTTGTTTGATTTTTAAACAAAACTAAAAATCTAGTTCAATGATGAAACGATGTTGGCCCAATTCTGCAGTGTCCATTGAGAGTGTGCAGCCGATGGTTATGACAGATGAAGAGCACAGATCTAAATGTAAAACGTTTAAAACGTGTATAGTTTGTACACATAAAACGGTATGCTGATCTGGACTTTATTTTCCCCAGTCATTGGTAAAATCATTAAGGATATCGCATTGGTACAAATTTTCTGTAATGTGTACCCAGCCTAACATCCTAATAAATATATTTTATGGAAATAAAAAATGAAAATAAAAAACTTTTTTTTTTGTAATGTTAATTAATTATATTAACAGGTAACATGAATTGAATAGTTTTTCACCCTGTACGTTCTTTTGGGACTTTATATTCCACATATGTATTGGACGCAGGGCTGCCATCAGAAACTCTGGGGCCCAGCAATAATTAATCTGGCAGGGCCCCCCCATACATGCCTCGTCCCTCTTCATCATACATGCCCCGTCCCTCCCCAATCACAGTGAACGTCCCCCTCCACCCCAATCACAGTAAATGTCCCCCTCTCCCCTCCCCCCAATCACAGTAAATGTCCCCCTCTCCTATTTCCCACCTCCAATAACAGTAAATGTCCCCCTCACCCATCCCCCCCCTTTAATCACAATAAATGTCCCCCTCTCCCATCCCCCCTCTAATCACAGTAAGTGTCCCCCTGTCCTATCTCCCCCTCCAATCACAGTAAGTGTCTGCCTCTTCTATCTCCCCGTCCAATCACAGTAAGTGTCCCCCTCTCCTATCTCCCCTTCCAATCACAGTAAGTGTCCCCCTCTCCTATCTCCCCCTCCAATCACAATAAATGTCCCCCTCTCCCATCCCCCCTCTAATCACAGTAAGTGTCCCCCTCTCCTACCCACCCTCCAATCACAATAAATGTCCCCCTCTCCCATCCCCCCCTTAATCACAATAAATGTCCCCCTCTCCTATCCCCCTCCAATCACAGTAAGTGTCCCCCTCTCCTATCTCCCCCACCCCTATCAAATTAATGCTAATTTGACTTACCTTCTCCTCCGCGATGCAGCTGCTACGGGTCACTGATAGGCTGGGAGCGCATCGCGCATTGAGGACGTCACCGGGCTGCGCACTCCCAGCCTATCAGAGCTTGGGAGCTGCAGCATCGTGGAGGAGGAGCGGTACGGTCGGTCACACTAAGGGACCCGGACAGTTGAGGGGGTCCGGACAGAAGGTTTGTCCGAGCCCCCTAGTCTGTCTTGGCCCCTCATAGCTGTACCGGCCGTACCCCCCTGATGGCGGCCCTGATTGGACGTATCCTGCAGTGTCTTGTCTGTTAGAACAGAGTGCACCTAGACCCATCATTACATCTGCTCTTTGTTAAATACGAACGTGTGTATGCCCAATATTTCCGTTCATTTTACGTTCCTTTATGATTCAGGGCCCAAATGTTTAAGACTTGAAGCCTTTGAGGTTACCCAGTGTTTTAAAGCAAATGTTTTTGAAAGTAATAAAATATTATGTGTGCCGTTTTTATTCTCTCCATGATTTTTCATGATCCAGGTGGATAAGCAAATAAATTGAAAACTGGTGAACAGAAAAATGTTCTGTACCCCATATCAGTCTTGTTCTGGCAGTGTTTAGCTAATGGATACCTCTGTAGAACGGGGATGAGCCTATGTTTGCTGGTTTACTCAGGAACATATGCATGTTCAAAGAAGTCTAAATACAACCTTGTTGCACTTTAGGATCACACCCTTCAATCACTTTAACTTTTCCATTCTTTTTTCTTTTTTATTACATGCGTCACTTTTGTGCGTTTGAAGGTTTTTACTACCTTGAACTACATTTAAAGTGCACCTAATAAATGCACTGTACAACTGTAATATGCAAAATATGTCCTTTTAAAAGCATAGGACGAGTCCTGGTTTATAACACCTCTGAGCAGGCAGAAAACTCGTGTCCTCTGGCAGGAAGAAAAATGCTGCATGCCCACCAGCAAAGCTCTGAATGCCTCAATAAATGCCCCTTATTCACTTCCATAAGTTAATTTAAATGGTTCTGTCCCAAAATACAAAGTTTTCCATGTAGATGCAAAACTATCTAATCCATACTTAGCAAGGCACACCCCCATCCGCCCAACTCCTCTCAACAGCAAGTGCACCACTGCAGATGCCTCTGTTTTGGCCGACATATCTATGCTGACTTCCATAATATTGGGCGCATTTGCACAAAAGTAGGCAATGGACGTCACCAAAGACAAACTTGCTCTTCAGATTTGAACTTTTGCAGACGTAAATAAGCCTTTGGGGTAGATTTATCAAACTTTCTAAAAAGGAAAAGTAGAGGTGTTGCCCATAGCAACCAATCAGATTCTAACCATCATCTAGTACATTCTAGAACTCAATGGCTAGAATCTGATTGGTTGTCGTGGGCAACACCTTTCAATTTTCCTTTTCAGAATGTTTATTAAAAGTACCTGTTAGTGTCTCAAAAGGTTTTTGTTATTACATAGAGGCATTTTACCCTCTTAGGACACAGCACTTTTAATGCAGCCACCTCTCCCAATGCTTTTCCATCTCACATTGCTCTCCAGTATATCCTGTCACCGTACTCTGCTATAATTGATGGCAGGAAAAAGCACAGTGGCTGTTTAGAGTAGGAGCAATTGCCAGACATCACACTTCTGTAATCACCTATGTAGACCAGTGCTACTGGGGAGGGAGAGGAGGCAGGTTGGGGAAAGAAGGGGAGAACCTCTTTTCTACTGTCCCTTGGATTGTGCTTCCTGAGACGAGTTTCTCATTGTGCCTCATGGGAGAAACTGACTTGTTAATAAATATTTCTCAATCTTTTAACCTTAGAACAGGAGCAAACGTATGTAAAACATAAATGTAAAATATAATTTTTTAGTTTTCAATTTGCTTTCACAAAATACCATTTGCACACGTTATTTTCCTTACATGTATTCATAGAAACTGTGATTTCCATCTGTAGTCTATGTAATAAAACATGTGATTTCAAACACTGGGTTTTCTATTAATTTAAATATTGTTTGTATATTTGAGATAGTAAATGCATATATTTTACTACAGAGCATATCTTATATCTTCAGTTTATAGTGACAGCTATGGGCTATCTCTATACCAATGTGAGGCCACATTTTCAGAAGTACCATCAGTCTGTCAAAATCAATATTCAGTCTGTCGGCATCAAAAACATTAAGGGGTAGATTTGTCAAACCTTCCAAAAATGAAAAGTGGAGGTGTTGCCCATAGCAACCAATCAGATTTTAGTTATCATTTATCTAGTACATTCTAGAAAATGATAGCCAGAAAGTGATTGGTTGTCATGGGCAACACCTCCACTTTCCCTTTTTGGAAGGTTTGATAAATATCCCAGTAAAACTTTTGTGAACCACTGGTCCAAATAAGTTTAGTAGATTTAAAAAAAAAATAATAATTTAGACATTTTATCATTTTTTTGATTGGGGAAATTAGGTGACAGGAGTAGTTCAGGACTAAGCAATTATAAGAAATACAATAGCATCACAATGGTGCCTCGCTCTATTTATAATTCATGCTGTACTTTACAATGTTTACCTGTACTTTTGCTGTAAGTTACCTTTTGCCTTTAAATCCAGTTTGATTTCCGTTTGTAGGTGGTCATATATTTTGTTGTAGTCTTTTTAGTAGGGATCATTGTGGTAAGACATAAATTAATGTGTCCTGACTGAGTATGAGAACTCAGATGGGTTTCATATTGACGTGTTGACTGCAGATCTTTGTTTAGGCAAAGTCTCTACTTCTCTGTCTCAGTTCTCTGTGTACTCAACACATGTAGAAGTGCTGCCCTGCACCTACTATTAGCTGTGCACACAAGCTTCTGACCCCACTAATCCTCCTCTGACACTAAAGTCAAGGAGGCAGATCAGTGAAAATCTTTATAGAGACTGTTTACCAAGTCAAAGTGATTAATGCACAACCATATGTCTTGCACTCCTTGCATATGTGTCACATTTATCCTTTGTCTTGTTTTCATACAAATCTGTTGTTTTCATTTTGGGTTGTGATGTTGTTTAGGTAATATTTATGCAGTAGTTTACTGTCATTAAAGAAGACTAACATTTACTCTATCATTTCCCATATTTGTCATTTATTTTTTAAGGTAAAATATTTTATTCAGGTGTTCACACTACTGTCACCCACAAAGCAAGACTATATTAACAATACTATCATTAAATACGTTGAAAATGAAAGAATTTCTGTTGCCTACATATGTAGGAAGTGGCCATTTTGTGGTTTTAACTAATACTCATTAGAATACAGGTGGTATTCACTGATAGCCCCTAGTATTACGTGAAGGATGAAAACACAATTTGAACCATACTTGCCAACATTCTGGATCTCCCCTATGGGATATCCCAGAGTGGAGAGCCTGGTACCGAGTGTGGCCTGCCCCACACTGTTCAATGCCGCGATTCGCTGTCTAATACAGCTGGGACAGGATGACACTGTTGCTCGTATCAGCAATCCCTGTTCTCTACCAACTCAACTAGGGATGCGGGAGGGTGCACTGTTCTCATGGGAGTCCAGGAGACCTCCTAGAAATTTGGGAGTCTCCTGGACATCCGGGAAACTAGGCAACTATGATTTGAACAAAGAAAAAATGTACATACATAGGGCGCACACTAAGATGTATCATGCAAGTTCATGTTGATCTGCCAATAAGTTCATACAAGTTCCATAAAGTTCAAAAAAAGTTCTCTTGAATTGATATGTTCTTCAACAATATATATTCATTTTTCTCCAAATGGTAGTCATATAAGGAAAAGGGGAGAAGAAAGAGAACTCATGTGTAGTATTTACGCAATCTTGTTCATTTCAATACCATTACCTTATGAATGTATCACAACATACAATGTGAAATGGTTTGAGTAATGTTAAATGAGACACCACGTGATAGATTTGATATTGATTACGGGGCATCCGCCCCTTAGTGTGTACTCACTTAATGTATACTCTGTAGATGTATCCTTATATACATATCCATATAGATCACGATATCCCTGTTTCTTCTTGAGATATCTTAAACTCGTAGATGTATGTAAATAGAAAAAATAACGCCAAAATCTGGCATAATAACCTCCAAACAATTTAATTAAATTGTTTGGCCGAATATATATTGTTGCAGAACATATCAATTCAAGAGAACTTTTTTTTTACTTTATGGAGCTTGTATGAACTTATTGGCAGATCAACATGAACTTGCATGATACATCTTAGTGTGCGCCCTATGTATGTACATTTTTTCTTGGTTTATGTCAAAGATTTGGTGGTATCTTATACATACAGTGGCAGCCGCTGGGAGGTAGCGCTGTTAAGAGGTTTGATTTTATCTATATAACTATGATTTGAACTCTACCAAGCTAAGCGTGATATAGAGAGCTCCAGATATATGACAAATAAACCCTACACTGGGGTGACAACAGAAATCCTGTACATGTATATACAGGTTGTAGGGTTTTCTCATAGCTGATATAACCATGGATGGCCCCTTATTTTGTTCCTCTACCGCATGTTCTATTTTGTTTCTAAGGCCAGACTTTGGAGAAAGAGGACCAGTGAAGCCACTGGGGATCAAGAAAGTCATTTAGAATGAAGATAGGCTTTGTTTAGGTAAAGTGTTTTAAGGCAGTAACTTATTTTTGCCTGATAATAGGTAAACTTTAATTTTTTGCCTGTTCCTGATTTTACGTTGCATATCTCAAAACAGTGTGCAGTGTTTCTTTATGCTTCCTGATGTTCCGGTACTTGGAAAGACTCACTGCTACATATTACAAGACTTTATATTATTATCATGTAAATCCTCCTTACGTCTCCATAATCCAGGTTACAGCCCGTTGCTGAAAATACAGACATCATGTTATTTGCTTTCCATGTAGCTATATGTAAATATAGTTTCCTAGTCTACATTGTAATTTGAATGGTTCAATAAAAAGAAATTACTGGTATAAATGTGAGAGTCTCTGGAGATGTATAAAAAGATGTGAATCTTCCAAGGATGAACGATGTTCACTAACAAGAATATGAAATGACTCATACCAGTTAGTACCACAGCAGAGGTGAACACAACTCTGACTTGACTCTGACTTGACCTTGACTGTCTGTCAAAGCTTCTTACTCACCACACAGCAGCTTAAGTATTTTTTGTCAATGAGTTTGCCCTTTGGGAAAATATTTATTAACCTTGACTTGAATGTGGTATAGAGCTCCAGTCATGTATTATTCATGGTTATTTCACCATCTAACCTCGCTCTCTATCTTTATTGATACAATTCACGCAGTATAAAATGATCTTGAACTTCTTCGACACCAGAATTCTCCAATCATTGTCTAGTAAAGGACTTAAAGGGCAATATTCACTGTTTAGTTAAACAGTTTATTTCAATTTTTATGTGTTTGTGATTCTCAGTAAAACACGAACACAGGATATTCTACATAGAGGAGAATATACAGTATTTTTGTATTTATCAAAGACATTAGGAACTTCCATATGATTATATTTTATCTAAAGACTGTTATAGGATTTTGCAACTGAGAATGCCAAACGACATTATCAGTGTCTATTTGGCCACACATGTAGGGTGACATATTGGAAGTGATTCAGCCGCTTGGCACTCAGGGAGATCAGCTGGACGTCTCTCGGCATTACTGCTGGCATCAGTATGACCGGTTAGCTTGGTCAGTATGTGAGCACACAAGAAGACCAATAATGGTCCTCATCCAGCCGCATTTACCAGCATGTCTGATAATGGTCCAAACTATTTCGAGTCGATCATAGACAATATCTTGTTTGTTTACAGACTACACGTTGCACTATTGAGTTAATTGCCCAATATTGCAATATGAAAGTCGTCAGAGACCGACAAACCAGCAGAGATACACAAAATGAAACACGTTTTACTAGTGGGGAGCCGTTCTGACTACATAAGACATCCATTAAATCCAAACATTAGGGGGAAAGCATTGAACACAAGCATAACCATTGGAGAGCACAGCGGTGGAGTGGAGGGTGGAGTCCCTGTGTTTGTTGTTGTCTACGCCACCCCAGGAAACGTGGGCTTAATCAGCGCCTTCTAACTATAGCGATAAGGGCAACCTGTCCCATCACTAACGAGAATATTCCAACTTCCACATTAAGCACCAAGTGCCTACTCCACTTGCTGAGACTAGTAGTGCACCAAGCATCTAGTCCTGGATTTCATCCGATTACTACTGGCTTCTATTTGTTCACAGCGTCCTATAGCCCCGCCCCCTGCCCCTCCCCATTTTCTACCTGGATCACCATCATAATTTATTATTTTTCTTGTAATATCGAATGGTGTTTATTACCTATCTGCCATCGGGGCAGTGTTGAACTGTTATCATCTTATCCTACTTATCCATTGTCACCATTTATATGCATCCCCGCCATTCTGTTTTCCCACCTTCCCATGTTTTCATGCACTAGCATCAAACAAAGTCATAAGTAAAATAATTGTAAATGTTTAAAAAAATATTTTTAATATTTACATTTTTAATATTAATTCAAAATATATACGACATAAAAATTAATTTTTGAAAATAATTATAACAAATAATTGACTTTAGTAACATTAAGTCCATCTGTTGTTTTCAAACTAACAAAGCTGTGCATTTACCTGATACTGCTTCCGATGACTTTAGTACAGAACTTTCCTATGCATATTAACTTCCTTTAATTGGGATGGATTGAGGACAGCCAGGTCTGTTGTAGCTATTTTTCATGCCGCTCAGCCAGTGACTGGAACAAAGAACTTTACACTGATCAATCAGCCATTGACCAAATTGCTCCTGTAAATGGTTCTTTTGGGAATGACTAAATAAAGCATCTAATGCTTGATGCTATGCTACTTTGTATAGGAGTTCATAAAAACCATTGTTTTATTTGGGGCTGAGCTGGCCTTCATTTGTTTCAATATTTATAATTGCTTTTTCTGTAAAAAAACATATTGGCAAATTCTGAAATGCAGCCAAGTTTATTATTATTATTATTATTATTATTATTATTATTATTATTATTATTAATAATATTATCCTTTATTTATAAACCATGTAGAAACATAGGATTTGACAGCAGATAAGAACCACTTGGCCCATCTAGTCTGCATATTTATTGACCTATGGGCCTCAAACCCTATTTGATCCTTACTTCTGTATAAGGATATATACCCTTATTTCTATCCCAAACATGTTTAAATTACTGTACTATATTAGATGATGGGAGACTATTCCACCGATCCACTACCCTTTCTGTGAAGTAATTTTTCCTCAAGTTCCTCTGAACCTACTTCCCTCCAGTGTCAGTGCATGTCCTTGTGTTCTAATACTTCTCTTCCTTTGAATAATGCTTCCATCCTGTAGTCGTTAAAACCATTGATATATTTGAAAGTTTCTATCATGTCCCCCCATTCCCTTCTCTGCTCCAAACTATACATATTAAGATCTTTTAGTCTGTCCGGGTAAGTTTTGTGCTGTAGGCCATGCACCATTTATTTGCCCTTCTTTATACAGTCTCCAATGTATTTATATTCTTCTGTAGATATGTCCTGCAAAACTGGACACAGTATTCCAGATGAGGCCGTACCAATGACCTATACAGTGGCATTATTACTTCTTTCTTTCTGCTACTGATTTCTCCCCCTATGCAACTAAGCATAGGGGGAGAATGACCTTCCTTTCTCATTGCTATGTTACATTGCTTACCTGCCTTTAAGTCACCTGAAATAGTGACTCCTAGATACCTTTCCTCTTCAGTAGTTTCCATTATAGTGCCATTGGCCTTGATTCATTAAGGAACTTAGGCAAGAAATGTCTTACTTAAGTCTCCTGGACAAAATCATATTACAATGCAAGGGGTTAAAACTACTTTTTTTTTTCACATAAGTTAAATACTGACTGTTTTTTCATGTAGCACACAAATACCGTATTTTTCGCTCCATAAGACGCACCTGACTATAAGACGCACCTAGTTTTAGAGGAGAAAAACATACACTGGCCCCTTCACTCACACAAAATACACTAGCCCCTTCACTCACACTCACCAACACACACACACACAAACACACACACACACACACACACACACACACACACACACATACACACACTATATTAACACACTGATCCCCACTCTTAGACACACATGCTATGTTAGCACACTGGCACACACACACTATAGCCTCCAGGACACACACACTATAGCCTCCAGCGCACACACACACACAGTATAGCCTGCAGCACACACACAAACAGCTTTCACGGGGTTTGCGCTAGACTTGATTATCATAGGGAAGACTGTTTATTATCTGTTTATTATTGTCTACATAAATTTTTAGTAAAGCATAGAAATTGTTCAAGCTGTCTAACAAAATCTGCAACTGGCATAAACTTTGCCTTTTTTGGCAGCTCAGAGCTGCAGACACTGCTCCTAATATTATTTCAAAGAAGTGAACAGAGCAAAAGCAATAGGTTATTAAAGTTATAAGGACAGTCAAAAATATTCTAAATTTATCCCTGTTGTTACCGCATTGACTAACTCTATAGTAGAATTCCAAATATTCTACTAGCAAATTTGACCCATTCTTTGAACAATCAAAAAATATGTGCAGTGACATGATAATTGGTGGTAGTGAAGTGAGGGTTAAGAAATAAAATGATAAGGAGCATAGGATAAGTTGAAGGTTTGGAGTGAATGCAGTACTTGAAGGAAGGACAGTTGGGCTCAGGCTGAACAGTTATATATAGCTGAATCAGCAACAGAGATAAGCAGCAAATCTAGCAGACATGTTATAAAAGGACAGGAAAAAAAATTACATGTCCAGCATGGAGAAGCGGGTCCCGGCCAGGCTGCAGATCCTCATGATCTTAGTCCCCCCGCCTATCTGTGAGGACCTAGCTATCACATGGGACATGCACCACATGACAGGTGCTGCCCCATGTGATAGCTAGGTCCTCACAGATAGGCGGGGGGACAGACGTTCATGAGGATCTGCAGCCTGGCCGGGACCCGCTTCTCCACGCTGGACATGTAAGTTTTCTTTTCTTCCTTCCTTCCTTTCTGGCATGCAGTATTCGCTCCATAAGACGCACACACTTTTTTCCCCACTTTTTTGGAGGGAAAAAGTGAGTCTTATGGAGCGAAAAATACGGTACTTGATAGCTTATTTGTACACTGAAATTTAAAGTTGTTATTTCGCTATATATATTTTTGCATACTTTAAATGGCCATTAGGGCAGAGAGCCGGTTGTTAATTTATTTGAATCCCACCACTGTATGTATATGTATATATATATGTGTATATATATATATATATATATATATATATATATATATATATATATATATATATATATATATATAAAATCATGCATTTGCAAATATGTGCAACAGAATTCTTTTAGTAAAGTGCTAGCCACACTCACACATTGGGTTGGCCACACCCACTTGTCAAATGTCACTCCCACGTAGATGGGGGGCGCCGGTGCCCTGTCTCGCCCAGGGCACTAAAATGTCTAGTTACTGCACTGCATCAATCATTAGTTTTACCCCTCCTGGTGTGTCCTGCTGTTGCATATCTTTGTGTCATCTGCAAAAACGCATACTATCCCTTCAATACCATTTGCAGTGTCACCAATAAAAATATTAAAAACCACTGGTCCAAGAACAGATCCTTGGGGTACTCCACTGGTAACCTTTCCCTCCTGTGAATGCTCTCCATTTACTATAGCTCTCTGTTTTCTATCCTGCAACCAAGATCCTATTCATTCAACCATCATAGAATCCAATCCCAAGCTTTCAAGTTTAGTTAACAGTCTGCGATGTGGGACAGTGTCAAAAGTCTTACTAACGTCTAGATAAGCTACATCTACAGCACCTCCTTGATCTACTACTTTACCTACTCAGTCACACATATGTAGAGTGGTACAGTGGCTATACCTCTATTTTTTTTGTAAAAAATATGCATTTCCGTACTGCGCATACACACAAGAAATGGGTAGGAATACATCCAAATGCAGGTTTTGTCTTACACTTCCAACTCCTTATGACTTCTTATGAGTGAGACAGTACTGGGCAAGCAAAGGGCAAGAACAGTAAGGGACCAACCTGATTCATGAAGGAAAATAAAGCAAAAACAATTAGTAACCTTGCACCTTGGGCAAAACCATGTTGCATTGGACGGGGAGGTAAATTTAAATTTATAGTTGTGATAGAGCATGTCCTAGACCAACTTTAAATTTCAGTGTAAAAATAAAGTATTTGTGTGCTACATGAAAAAACAGCCAGTATTTAACTTATGTGCAAAATAATAAACTAATTTGCACCTCTTGCATTGTAACATGGTTTGTCCAGGAGAAAACTTACCCATTTTTTTTTGACTAACTTTCCTTAATGAATCAGGCCCTAAATATTTCTAAAAAATATTTTTGGAAAATAAACAGTGAATGTGGCATGTGTAGCATTTATATAATTCATCCATTACTTTTTGCAAGTCACATCCAAGTATTTTCAGGCTCATATATAATATTGCTGGGCAGCCCTGGTTTCCTATAGTTATAAGTAGGAGACCTCGGTGACTTAGAAAGAGGGGCAATTTTTGTGGTACGTTTGGAAGGAGTTTCAATGACCAAGACAGCTCAACTTGCTTCATCAGCAATAGCATCTAAGGTCATGTTAGCTTGGAACTCAAAGGAAAAAATCTAATCGGCAAAGAACAAAAGTGGGCGCAAGCAGATACCCCAGTATAGTAGTGATATCTGTGCAGTTATTCTAAGTACAAGGAAAAAACAGATTAATTGACTGCACATTTCATGAGCAGCCAGTTTAATCAAAAATCCAACAATAACGCTGCAAAGCAGTATATCATAGTAGGATTGCAGTGCATAAATCACTCATCAAACCTGGCAATGCATGTTTACGAGTTCAGTGGTGCAGTGAGCACATGTAAGAGTCAGGTGATACTCATTATTTACGATGTTCTCAACAAATGGATGAGAGCTTGTGTGGTGCTAACATAAAGGACACTATAGCTCTGAGTGACTGTTTACAAATGTACATGGTTCCATGTGATTGTGAGGTGCATTTTCCTACCATGGTTTGTTTGCAGTCATTCCCTAAATAATGGTTCAGAATGATCATCTTCACCCCTTGTTGTATTTATTTCCAGATGGGAGGGGTGTTTTACAGAAAGAGCACCTGTGGTCACCCAATAGTTTGATGAACATGACACTGATGTTATCTATCAAGGTCTTCCCAGTCCCCAGATCGGAACACAATCATTTTAGTGCAATAATAGGAATTAAGCTCCACATGCACACTTTCTACCTTCTGTAGTGATGCTGTCGGCTGCTCCTCCTTGGCAGTGACTTGCTGGGTGTTCAGCACTGCGTTGTGATGTCAGCGTAGCGCCAAGCTCCCAGCCTGTTACTGACACCGAGGAGCAGCAGAATAGATTGATATACAGAGACTGACATACCCCTCCTCTGCCTGCTCTACCCCCCACTCCTCTTCACCAGGTAAGAAGCGGGTGGAGGGGTGCAGCACCTGAGGTGTCGTGGGGGCCCTGGCTACTGCTTCACAACATCAGATTCACAGTGGTAAGGAGAAAAACATACAGCTGGCAGTCATGGCTAGACTTCTTGAAGTGAAGTATTGAAATAGAATGCACTGAAAGGAGAGCACAGAAGTGCACTGAAAGGAGAGCACAGAAGTAGGCTAATTGTATCAGAGAGCAAGAAATAGATGTTAGGAATGAAAAAAAAAGAGTCTTAGAACAGCTGCTGTCTCTTGTAGCTTTAAAGGCAGAGCAGGAACAGACAGCTCTATAACAGTGTTTCAAACCATAACCAGGGCCGGATTATGGGAATGGAGGCCCCTGGGCTAAGGGGGCCTCCATTCCCCTGTGAGGCCCCCAAAGCCCCCCCCCATCCCAAAGCACTTACCTGTCAGTGCAGTCTTCCTTCCGCGGCGCGCTGTAAGCTCCTTACTGAGGAGATCTCGCGAGAGTTCACGAACTCTTGCGAGATCTCCTCAGTAAGCAGATTACTGAGCGGCGCCGGGGACGGGTGACTGCACTGACAGTGCTCAGCAGCATTGATCGGGCTGGGGGCGCCCCCGCCCCCGGACCGATCAATAATGCTGCTGAGGACTTTGAAGGGCCCCCTGGATGCCCGAGGCCCCTGGGCTATAGCCCAGTTAGACCTCGGGTTAATCCGGCCCTGACCATAACTAGATGAAAATGAAACAGTTCATGCACTGCAAAAGAGTTTGGAGAGCAGGATGAAGAAATAGAGACATCAGGGTTCATGCTGAGTTTGTTTAGCATAAAATATGCAAATATGTACAGTTTATGCTCACAAAAATAAGCATACATCAATGTGCTCATACAGATTTGCTCACATCTGACACTTGCTCCTCCTTATGTTTGGACAGGTAGAACAGGGTGGAGAATGGGTGGTCAGTAGGGGCGGGTTTGTGTAATTGCGCACTGAGGCAAACAAACACGGAGAAACAGATTCACCTGTCAGTAACCATATCACTTGTGGGTGCCTAAATGTTGGTGCAAATACACACAGATACTGATGACATCAGTCACCAGCACTAATTAGCCGCTTGTGATTGTCGGATTGCGGATTTACCTGTGATAGTGCTTTCATTAATTGTGCAATTGTTTGCTACTTTCATTCATACACGAGAAAGAAGATCTGACCTGTTGTATTATAAAGGGCATTTGTATTTAGAAGGTGAATGCGTTTTGTTAGCAAAACAAATGTTAAAGTACTTTTTCTACTTTTGTTGTTGAGTGTAAGTGTATCTGATGTATGCTTGACCTAAACCTGACATATATTATTGGTGCAGAGATGGACGTATAACATTTTCAGAGCTTTGATAGACCATAAGGATGAAATCCTTATGAGTGAGACTTGTACGGTTAGTGGAAGAATAACTGACTGTAAAACAAAGTGTGAATAAAATGTTCAAATATTCATGAAACACTTTAAGAGTAAAGAGAAATCTTAGATTATCAAACTCACACTGAATGAAGAAACAAAAGTGACAGAGAGTTAAAAATGTTGAACGAGACATTCTTAACTGTTCAAAAACAAAAGAAAGTACATGAACTAGATAAGTCTAAGAGAGCCTTAGAAGAACAACTAGAAGAGATGATTACTCAGAGTGAGACTACAGATTTACATGATCACATTGCAGAGCAACAGGCACGTATTGCTTATGTGAAGATACAACTATCTATCTATCTATTATCTATTTATCTATCTATCTAGATCATATCTATCTATTATTATTATTACCATTTATTTATATAGCGCCACTAATTGAACTCATGACCCCAGTGCTGTAAGGCAGAAGTGCTAACTATTTAGTCACTGTGCTATTTATCTATCTATCTATCTATCTATCTATCTATCTATCTTATAGCTAGCTAGCTATCTGTCTATTGTATAGCTATCTATCTATCTATCTATCTTATAGCTAGCTAGCTAGCTATCTGTCTATGGTATAGCTATCTATCTATCTATCTGTCTGTCTATCTATCTTATAGCTATCTATCTATCTATCTATCTATCTATCTATCTATCTATCTATCTATCTATGTCTATCTATCTGTCTGTCTTCTATCTATCTATCTATCCATCTATCTATCTATCTCTCCATCTTATAGCTATCTATCTATCTATCTATCTGTCTATCTTATAGCTATCTATCTATCTATCTATCTATCTGTCTATCTTATAGCTATCTATCTATCTATCTATCTATCTATCTATCTATCAATCTATCTCTCCATCTTATAGCTATCTATCTATCTATCTATCTATCTATCTATCTCTCCATCTTATAGCTATCTATCTATCTATCTATCTATCTATCTATCTATCTATCTATCTATCTATCTGTCTGTCTGTCTATCTTATAGCTATCTATCTATCTATCTCATATCGATCTATCTATTTATCTGTCTGTCTATCTATTTTTCTGTCTATCTTATAGCTATCTATCTCATATGTATTTACCTGTCTATCTTATAGCTATCTATCTATCTATCTATCTATCTATCTATCTATCTATCTATCTATCTATCATAACAAAATAGTATTAAAAATGAGATTACCCAAAGTCCTCTCAATGTACAGTTGAAAATTAATTTGAAGAATGTTAAGTATACAACCTGATATAATGACTTTGCCCTGTGGTTTTTCTACTAATTGTAAATTTAAATGCACTGGTGAAAATGTTCTGTAGGCCACTATGTGCTTATCAAACATGGGGGAAAGACTATTGCAGTCTTACCTTCGCATGAATGGGTATTAGAGACAGAAAAATAGATAGCGCAATATTTACTTCTGCATAAAATAACTAATTTCTCCTGCAAGATAATCCTAACTGGTAATAGATTCACATTTTCAATGTGACCGTCATTATTATTATTATTATTATTATTATCAACATTTATTAATATAACGCCAGCAATCTCTGCAGGATTTTACAATTATGATGGTCAGGTAACCATCATAAGACTTAGGGCACTGCTAGGAGAGTACTGCTACCTCTCTGTACCCTGCTGTGCTTTGCTCTGTCATGTGAGGCAGTCAATGAAGTGGGAAGTGATTTTGCCAAACAGGCTCCTCAGTCAGAGCCATCTGTTTGTGACTGTTGGGGGCTACTTGATGCCAGTATGGTAACAAGAGTGATCTATGCTGTCTTTCTTTTATCCAGGGGTGACTTACTATTCTGTTGCCTCAGGTAGTAGGTAAAGTGACAACTCTTACCCTATTCTCACATCAAGTAAAACGTTTGTATTATTGTAATACACATTATTAAATACAAACATTGTAACTTCCATTATTAGATCTACACAAAAGGTAAAACCACCAATTGGAGTTGCTGGCTCATTATATGAATGTCTCTGCTTTAGTTAGTTTATATTATGGAAAATAAGATGTTTTGTATCAGAACAGAGATAAAACACATCCCCTTTCTTACAAAGATATCGGGAACTGTAGTACCCAGAAATGTTCTGATGTTGGGCGGCATATCGACAATTGAATTCCCTCCTATAAATCCAAATGCTTTATGATCTACTCAGGTCAGACGTAAGCACATGTGCCTCTCCAGCCATTAAGGAACTACATGTAGCAGCTTTGCTGTTGCTAACCAGCATGCTGGAATATGTCATTCTGTAACTTCTAGATAGCAACAAGGTGCATAAGCCTAACTTGGGGTACACTGACATAGCCCCAACAGCACAGTATGAACTTTTCATTAAGTCAGGAGGAAAACCTAAAAATCAAATATTACATACAGAGAGAAATCACACATAGAGAGTAAGTGTAGAATGTTGTGTTTCGAATGTTAGAGCAGGAGTAGAATTAGAAAACTTTCAAGAGACAAATACGAATACGGGACAAATGAGCGTCTCATATATATATATATATATATATATATATATATATATATATATATCTATATCTATATCTATCTATAGTTAATAAAGTACATTGTGCAATTAATATACAACTTGAATGAACTGCGCCCTGTTGGCCATACGCAGTACTGCAGGTTGGTTTTTGCTGTGTTTTTCCTTTCTTAGGATCCTTTGGACAATATTTCTTTACTTTGGAGGATTTCAGATACTTGTAAGGCAGCTGGCCCCAAAACATTAAAATTGGACTGGCCCATGGGGCAGATGCCTCAATGCCCCCTGGTCCAGCCTGCACTTGACCCCACCTGCACATACCAGATGACAGGAATAAGTCCTAATGGGCCTTATTTACAGTTAGGAGTAAACCCAGTTAAAGGGGCACATATTTGCACCTAGACAAACTGTGTTGCGATGCAAGTGCAATTTTTCTTCTTGCACTTAGTAAAAATACTGTCTGCTGTTACATGTAACAAACAAATACAAGGCAGCTGTATTGTTACCCTGGAACTAAGAGTAGACCTAGGACACCCCCCCTCTATCCCAACTCTTAATCTGTCTGTACATTTTAGATTTGCTCCCCCAGCAATGATACAGGAGTGTGCCAGGGTGCAAAACTGACTTCTAACTCTTAATGATGACCTATGTATTTACACAGTGCAATAGCATTAATAAAATAACACTATACAAATTACATGTGGGACACATACACTAATGTACACAAGTCATACAGGTAACTAGCACATAATTACTATTCAAACAGGACCCAAAATTTCCAAACAATCCATTTACTTATTGGGCCCGATTCATTAAGGAAAGTAAGTAAAAAAAGGAGTAAGATTTCTGTTGGACAAAACCATGTTACAATACAAAGGGTGCAAATTAGTTTATTACTTTGCACATAAGGAAAATACTGGCTGTTTTATCATGTAACACACACATACTTGATAGCTTTATTTTTACACTGAAATTTAAAGTTGATCTAGGACATGCCCTACCCCAACTATAAATCTGTCCCCACATTTTAAATTTACACTCCCCTTCAATGCAACATGGTTTTGGCAAGGTGCAAAGTTACTCCTTTTTTTGTTTTACTTTCCTTAATGAATCAGGCCCATTGTGTTAATCAAGCTTCAGTAATTAAAAATACCAACCACTGATCTTTGGGCTCTAATCTGTGAAGAGCACTGAAGGTGACATTATAGAGCTTGCAGCATTCATTAGATCATGTTATTCTAATGCAATAAAAACTAATAATCCCCACTGAGCTGCTGCATCCTGGTGTATGTGGACAGCATTGTCTAGCAGGTACTTCTCTAAAAGAAAAGTATTTGGAACTTGCATTATAAGAGAGCCCAGAACCACAACAACCCCTCCTGTTATGGAAATACCGCTCAATACAAATACCCATGAAAAGAACATCTTAGCTTTATTAGCGTCTCTATTAGAAAATGACCTGCGGAGACTCTAAACTGTGCCTCCCCGTGGTGTTATCAATATGTAGAATGCAGGTACTCTACCTGCCATTGTCACAACGGTAAGAGCAAACAATAAACCTTTTCAGTCTCACATGCAGTTACCTTCCATGCAAAATATTTAGCAACCCAAAACAATTGTTTTCCAAATGTTCAATGTAAATCATAGTGAGCCTGATGGAAGTAATCTAGTAACTGAATCTCAGAAAATCTGTCATATAATAGCAGTATTCACTGTAACATTTAACTCCATTAGATTGTCTTCACTCTTTTTACAATAAAACAGCACATCAGGCCGTGCAATAAAGCCTACTCCATCTGTAAGCAGTTGAAGTTGTAATAGCCGACATGGATGTCTGGCAGAACTGTGTACTATTGTGTAATACCTACCGACATGATCCATTTTATATGTTCTGTTCGCATTTTTCCCAATGATGTCTCATTTAAGAAAATAATGGCTGATTGTATCTACCTGTCCTTTTAAAGTAAAAATAACAGCTGGGACTATAGTGCAGATGAGACTGAACAATGTATAAACTAGCTCTATAGCTTAATATGTCTAAGGTTTATTCTCAATCAAGTTGTATTTTGTGGACTACAGTACTTGATTTTAATCCTTTTTTGCATCCATTTTTACAACAGTGATTT